>NC_087206.1:2578502-2603502 GCF_015104395.2 Macrobrachium nipponense | reverse complement strand
GATACTAGTTTTCAGTTTTTTTTTTTTTTTTTTTTTTTTTTTTTTAGCATTTTGTCCCGTATTTACGAAGTTTTTTTGACGAAATAGCTTGCTTTTAGTTATTTTTCCTATTCTTCGACTTTCCTTCTTCAGACATATATATAGATTAGACCTTTGAAGTGAAACTTCAGAATAACAAAAATATGTTCTTAATTAATTCAAGGTAATGGAAAAATATGAATACCTTATTTAAAATAGCTCCGATTTCTTTTCATGAAACTCATAAACAAATTAGATAGCTACTTTTCCTCAAGTTGGTAGTTAATGCTCTTGAGGTTACGGCTGTGAGTTATAAGAAAAGATTTCTAGAACTTTTATTTAGTGAGAATAGAAATAGCCAACGCTGCGGCAGTAAGTGAAATGTTCAGTGTCATCTCCGTAGACCTTCTCGGTCCAGGTTATATTACTAACCGGAAAACGACTTTCCTCTCTCAGGGTCTACCTACATTTGTGGTGCTCCTTTCTGTGGTTGAGGCAGAGTCCAGAGGTCTACAACAAGTCCCTTATTCCCTTCAACATCTAATCACAAGGGCGCGTTGTAGTATAAAGCCAAGTTGATCTAAACCGATCAAACAACCATGCAGTGATTTTTCTGTGTATGCGTCACCACATGAAATCAAAGCCGTTACAGGTGTTCTCTTGATGAACTGATCTCGTTTAGGTGAATGCGTTATCAATATGGCTGTTTTGCAGTAAATATTGCAGCTTTCAATGTCGCAACAGAGATTTTAAAAAAGCGCTTCGAATAATCAAAGAGTACGAGCTTCGATTGATGTAAAACGTGTAATTGGTGCAACTTTGTACTTACGCAATGAGCAATGACGATAAATGGAGTATCAGGTGGGTGTGTGTGTGTGTGTGTGTGTGTGCGTATGTTCGCTTAATTAAAGGTTGGATAATCAGGCGTTCTACTTTTCTTGCAAAAGAGGAAGTAATTGGTAATTTTATTCATGGGAGTTTTGCAATCCAATCCACGTGAACTGGATTGTCTGTCAGCTCGTTCCTGGAAAAATAAATAAGGTTTTGCTGGGGAAAGTTTTATGATTTACTCGGTAATCGTTTTCCTGACTTTGAGGCACAAGAGAGAGAGAGAGAGAGAGAGGAGAGATGGAGAGAGAGCGAGAGGGGAAAAAGAGGGGAGAAAAGAGAGAGAGGAGAGAGGAGAGATGAGAGAGAGAGAGAGAGACAAATCTCCCGAGACGATTTACGAAATATCAAAGGCTGGAGGGATTCCCTTATTCGTCGAGGTCAGGTAGCGGAAAACTTAACTGCTCTCTCTCTCTCTCTCTCTCTCTCTCTCTCTCTCATCCTCAAAGACTTGGAGTAATCATTTACTCCAATGAACAAGTTGGGTTCAAGTCAGGTCCAGAGAACTCTCTGATGCTACTCCTCCTCCTCCTCCTCCTCCTCCTCCTCCTCCTTCTCCTCCTCCTCCTCCTACGAGCAAACCCATATCTTCTCTTCCATAAACCCTGTTTTTGTTTAAAGAGTTGTCCTCTTCACCTGTTCCTTATTGGTCAATGTTTATAATGAGAGCTTTCTTTATTCGTATTATTTTTTATTCTCTTGAGTTAGCGCGTGGCGCTCGCCTAAATAGTGCCACTATCGTAATGTCTTCTTGCAACATCTCTCTGTGTCGTGAAAGTGACTCTTTCAGCTTTCATCTCAGTGTCAGTGGAAGCTGAGTCTATCACTATGGGTAACATCCTCTTTCACTGTTACACTAAATGACAAATTCACATTACGTAGAATCCTAAGATTAGTAATACTACCATTTCAAGTTATAAGGAATTAAACATTCTATTTATGTAACGGTTCATTCTTTTTCTTCTCAACCATTAAATCCTATATTTTCTATCGCTTCACTGAATCCATTAAAAAGAAATCATATCCACGTATTCACTTAATATTGGAACCCATTGCTTGTATATTTAGAAACGCCTTAAGCGCCGAGCCTTGAATTTATCCTAATAATGTAATAATATCTGTGCTATCCTTGTCTGTGACTTGAAGTATACAAATGGGATTTTCTTCTCCTGAGAATTCCATAAGACCTTTTCAAACGGTACTCTGTCTTTTATCTCAGTAATCCCATCTAGTACTGGATATTTTAAATCCTGCTATTGATAGTCCAATATTCTTTGCGTCACTGTATAAATGAAAGCCAATGATCTTTTCCTGGTTTGTGTATCTGTGAGAATGTTTCGTAGTCTTGTCATCATTATAACTTGAGAGTTAAAAATTGGGGATCGCTGTACTCTTTAAAATCAATATCCTTCTCGTCTAAAATGATTATATATAAGAAAAAACATTTTATCTTGTACTGCCCTTTTGATTTCTTTCTCTCTCTCTCTCTCTCTCTCCCTCTTCTCTCTCTCTCTCTCTCTCTCTCTCTCTCTCTCTCTCTCTCAAAAATACAACACTTACTTATATTCATATTCTTAGGTAGCTACATGACCTATTCTCTCTCTCTCTACTCTCTCTCTCTCTCTCTCTCTCCTCTCTCTTCTCTCTCTCTCTCTCTCTCTTTCACAACTACCAACTACCACTTATTTCTTTTATGTTCTTAGGTAGCTGCATGACCTCTTCTCTCTCTCTCTCTCTCTCTCTCTCTCTCTCTCTCTCTCTCTCTCTCTCTCTCTTTCACAACTACCACTACCACTTATATTCATATTCTTAGGTAGCTACAAGACTTCTTCTCAGAGTATGAAATCTGATACTACTTACTGTCAGTTGCTTAAAATGTCCAAAGTTCGAACTTTTTTATTAAAGAAGAAACAACCTTGCTGTTTGTCAAATGTCTTAAAATGAACCCTTTCAGCTGAATATTCAGCACCTGTTTCGAAATCTTCAAACATTAGTCGTATATTCATCCGGTTATGCGATTCAGAGAACGTTTAGTTTTGTGGTATATAGAAAATATTCCTCACTATATTTTGGAGAATCGTCAGAGTATTTACAACCAAGTAATGTCAGTGACTCCTTTACTATAATTTTTTCTACAATTTATCGTCTCGTTTTGTAAGCTGAGTCCAGAGGTCAACACTAGGCCCTTTAAACTCTCTAACACCTTATCCCTTTTCCGTCTACTACCTTTGGGAAAGCGCCCTTGCTGGCATAAGGCTACCTTGAACTAAGGCAACCAGTTAAATATATTGATGATATTTTGTCTTTAAATTAATGATGATTAATAAGAGGTTGGTTTGGAATATGTTGGTCTTATGCCAGCACGAGTCCTTGCCCAAAAACGGTTCTACACTTGTGGATTTTTGTATAAAGAACTTTCTATACAAATTCTCCAAAGAACTTTCTCTACAAATTCTGTAAAAAAAACTTTCTATTCAAATTCTGTAAAGAACTCTCTTGGTAAGTTGCAAAATGGTACAGGAAGCTTTGTGTGAGGACCCCAGGAGTACCTCAAACTAAGCACAAATGCAAAGGAGGAATGTCTTATCCTTGCGTAGACCGCCATGTAATTTCTGACGACTGAATTCGCAGCTGGTAAAAGATTTTCGAATTTTTTTAAACTTAAAATTGGTACCTTTTTAAAAAAGGAACCGAACCGGTAAATCATTTTTGTAGCCACCTCAGCGACATTCTGATTCAGGAATTTGCATTCGGCTGTCTCCTATGCAAACTAGTATGAGCGCAGGATCTCTCTCTCTCTCTCTCTCTCCTCTCTCTCTCTCTCTCTCTCTCTCTCTCTCTCTCTCTCCTCGACAGAGCGACCTTCTTCAGGATTTGGGCAGGAAGCAGCAGGAATTGGGATTAGGGAATCAGGCAGGAATTGCTCTCGCTATTATGAATGTTAAACTGTAAGCAGATAGTGGGAATTTGAAAACCAATTTGTGTTTCATTTTGGGAGAAAGGCTTAATGTAAAGTTCAGAGAAGGGACGAGAGGGCAGCAGTAATAGAGTTGTATTATTATTATTATTATTATTATTATTATTATTATTATTATTATTATTATTATTATTATTATTATTATTATTATTATCATTATTATTATTATTATTATTATTATTATTATTATTATTATTGCTGCATCAGCTGCATTCATTTTATAGAGGTTCTTCTCTATTTTTCAATTGTGGTTTTCTCATACTTGCTTAAAACTGGTAAGCAACGCACCGGAGGTTGGCAAGTCGAAAATCAGGAAACAATAACTGTCAGTTTTATTATTATTATTATTATTATTATTTTTTTTTTTTTTTGTTTTTTTTTTTTTTTTTTTTTTTTTTTTTTTTTTTGCTTTTTTTGCTCTATCACAGTCCTCTAATTCGACTGGGTGGTATTATTTAGTGTGGGGTTCCGGGTTGCATCCTGCCTCCTTAGGAGTCCATCACTTTTCTTACTATGTGTGCCGTTTCTAGGATCACACTCTTCTGCATGAGACCTGGAGCTACTTCAGCCTCTAGTTTTTCTAGATTCCTTTTCAGGGATCTTGGGATCGTGCCTAGTGCTCCTATGATTATGGGTACGATTTCCACTGGCATATCCCATATCCTTCTTATTTCTATTTTCAGATCTTGATACTTATCCATTTTTCCCTCTCCTTTCTCTTCAACTCTGGTGTCCCATGTATTGCGACATCAATGAGTGATACTTTCTTCTTGACTTTGTCAATCAACGTCACGTCTGGTCTATTTGCACGTATCACCCTATCCGTTCTGATACCATAGTCCCAGAGGATCTTTGCCTGATCGTTTTCTATCACTCCTCAGGTTGTGCTCGTACCACTTATTACTGCAAGGTAGCTGATGTTTCTTGCACAGGCTCCAGTGGAGGGCTTTTGCACTGAATCATGCCTCTTTTTGTACTGGTTCTGTGCAAGTGCCGGGCATTCACTTGCTATGTGGTTTATGGTTTCATTTTCGTATTGCACTTCCTACATATGGGAGAGATGTTATTTCCGTCTATCGTACTTTGAACATATCTGGTTCTTAGGCCTGATCTTGTGCCGCTTGTTATCATTCCTTCAGTTTCCATTTCCTTCTTTAGCTCTCCCCTCTGTAGCCATTGCCAATTGTCATCGCTGGCTAGTTCTTTAGTCTGTCTCATGTATTGTCCGTGCATTGGCTTGTTGTGCCAGTCCTCTGTTTCTTTCTGTCTCTCCTGTCTCTGTATATTTCTGGGTCTTCGTCTACTTTTATTAGTCCTTCTTCCCATGCACTCTCTAGCCACTCGTCTTCATGGTTTTCAGATATTGCCCCAGTGCTCTGTTTTCAATGTTGACGCAGTCCTCTATACTTAGTAGTCCTCTCCCTCCTTCCTTTCGTGTTATGTATAGTCTGTCCGTATTTGTTCTTGGGTGTAGTGCCTTGTGTATTGTCATTTGTTTCCTGGTTTTTCTGATCTATGCTGCGGAGTTCTGCCTTCGTCCATTCCACTATTCCTGCGCTGTATCTGATTACTTGGCACACTGCCCATGTGTTTATGGCTTTTATCATATTTCCGGCGTTGGAGTTTTGACTTGAGTATCGCTTGAGTCTCTGCATATTTCTTTCCTGATCGTGTCCTTAAATCTCTTGGTGTTTTATATCCTCTCCTCCTTCCATTATTCCCAGGTATTTGTATCCTGTCTCATCTATGTGTTTGATGTTGCTCCCATCTGGGGGTAGCTTTATCCCTTCAGTTCTCGTTACTTTGCCTTTTTGTATGTTGACTAAGGCGCATTTTTATATTCCAAACTCCATTTCTGATGTCCCCAGATACCAATCCTTACAGTTCTGGATTAGGGTATCTATTTCCTGATGCTCTTACCATACAGCTTGATTGGTGTCGTCCATGAACATCAGATGGTTGATTTTGTTGCCTCTTTTCTTGAGTTGGTACCCGTGGCATCCATCTTCTGTAGTTACTTTTGTCATGGGAATCATGGCTAACTACGAAGAGTAGTGGGGACAGTGAGTCGCCCTGGAAGATCCCTCTCCTGATATTAACTCTGCTAGTCTTATTCCAGAGCTTGTAAGTATTGTATTCCAGTTGCACATTGTATTTTTGAGGAAGCTGATGGTATTTTCCTCTGCCCCATATATTTTCAGGCATTCTATTAGCCATGTGTTGTGGTATCATGTCGAAGGCTTTCTTATAGTCTATCCATGCCATGCTTAGGTTGGTTTTCCTTCTCTTACTGTTCTTCATTACCATTTTGTCTATGAGAGCTGTTCTTTTTTATTTGTGCCCCTACACCTTCTGCAGCCTTTCTTGTTGGTGGGGGATGGTGTTTGCCTCCTCTAGGTAGTTGTATAGCCTTTCACTGATGATACCTGTTAGTAACTTCCACATTATTGGTAGGCCGGTGATAGGCCTGTAGTTACTGGCTATATTTCCCTTACTCTTGTCTTTTTGTACTAAGGATGTTCTTCCGTGGTCATCCATTTGGGTTGCTTGGTGATTTGAGATACAATGCTGGAGTTGTTCTGCTATTCGTGGGTGTAGGGCCTTGAAGTTTTTGAGCCAGTATCCATGGACTTCATCGGGACCTGGGTTTTCCAGTTTGGTATTTTCTTTAGTTGGTGTCTGACTGTGTCTGTCGTGATCTCCGTGAATCTTTGTTTTATTCTCCCTGTTTCTTCTTCCTTGACTTCCTGGAGCCATGTTGCATGTTTGTTGTGTGATACCGGATTGCTCCATATGTTTTCCCAGAGTCTCTTACTTGGTTCGGCTTCAGGAATTTCTGGGTGGTTGTCTTCCCTCTTAGTTGGCTGTATAGCTTTTCTGGTTGGTTCCGAATAGTTTGTTCTGTTGGTATCCCTTATTCCTGTTCATGTACCGTTGGATCTTGTGTGCTTTGGCCTTAAGCCTCTTGTTTTACATCTTCTATTGTGTTGTTTAGTCCCCTCTCTTGTACTTTGTATTTCTCGTTGAGTTCCTCCCTCGTTTTCTTGCTTCTTAGCCTTTTTTCTGCCATCTCTTTCAGTTTACTCAAGTCAGATCTCATCACCATTATTATTTTATTATTATTATTATTATTAATATTCATTATTATTAGGATTATTATTTATTATTATTATTATTATTATTATTATTATTATTAGTTTGTATCATCCAACACTCTGTGTACTACTACAACACATTTCTTCCTATTATTTTTATTATATTATTCTTCTCCCGATTTTAACATCACAAAAACAAATTGAAGAACCATGGTTGTAAAATGAATATGACCAGGATTACACAAGAAAACCTCAGCAGCTTAACTTATATGTCAGTACATTTCCCCTGCAGAAAATTCTACATATCTTGAGATGCAAACACGAATGCTTGGGATATTCTTATGTTTTCCATATCATATACTTCAAACAGATTCTTAGCTCTTCATTTAGTCTGAAATTCGTTGCCCTGTTCATTAGTTTATAGCTCTTCATTCAGCCTGAAATGTCTGAAATTCTTTTCCCTATACATTAGTTTATAGCTCTTCTTTCAGTCTGAAATTCTTTGCCCTGTCCATTAGTATATTCCATAATGTCATTATTATAAAAACAAAAGGATAGGAATAATGAAACATTTGAGTAAAAGCGAGATTTTCTAAGTTTAAGATAGCCATCAATTCCCCTTTGAAATACAACCAACATTAAATTTTTTTTCCTTCATAGAACATAATTTTCAATAACTTGACGAATTTTCCAATGTAAAATGTAGGAATGCGTTATGGGGTTATAAATAAAAAGGACAAATAAACGTTGGCTGCTATACCATAATAAATTTAATTGCATAAAGATATTGCAAATGTTATAAAAATAGGCCGATACCTTGAAATGAATGCCATTGTAGATATTATGTGGAATAGGTTGTTACAGCATAAAAAGTATCAATTTAATTTACATCACAGAAAATATTATTGTAAATTATAAATATAAAAAGTGGCCTGTTATACGTAATGGTAATCGCTGTAAATATCCTAAAATACGTAAATATACTATTATGATGCAATAAATATCGATAGTAAAATTGCAAAAATAGTGTTTTTTATGCTACAATAAATATAGATCTGAATATTAAAAAATACACTATTATGCTACAATAATAAATATAGATCTGAATATTTAAAAATAGGCTATTATACTACAATAAATATAGATCTGAATATTTAAAAAAAAAAATAGGCCATTATGCTACAATAAATGCAGATCTGAATATTAAAAAAATAGGCTATTATGTTACATATAGATATAGATCTGAATAATAAAAACAATAGTCTATTATGCTACAATAAATATAGATCTGAATATTTAAAAAAAGGCTATTATGCTACAAATAATATAGATCTGAATACTGAAAAAGATAGGCTATTATGCCGTAATAATTATAAATCTAAAAATTGCAAAAATAAAGGTTATCACCCATAACAAATATCAGAATGAGCAGAGCAAACATCACGAAAGAATATCCTTTAAGAAATCGGACAACGAAGGAGATAGGAGTCCTACTCGTTTGATCCTAATCATTCAAGCAGGAATTGGATATCGCATGATCTCGGATGAATCTCTCAAGGGGTGGGGGGTGGGTGGGTGGGTGGGTATGTGGGTGGAGAGGGGCGGGGTATGAACACTGATGAATTAAACAAGTCGACGAGATGAAAATAGAAAAAAAACGTAAAGGGGTTTGTAAACATAATATTCTCTGAAAAAGTGCAGTCATTCGGTGGTTCATGTTATATTACTGTTGGAAGATGACTAATGAGAAAGCACTTGATTTTTAATGTTAATTCACTAAGTTTTAATATTCCTTTTTTATAACTGAAACTCGCCAATAAACGCAAACTCTTTACATAGGCTTTGTATGCATGTATGTATGTATGTGGTATGCATGTATGTATTTATTTATCTATGACTGGTAAGAATGTTCTGTTACAACAGAATTCCATCTAATAAAAGGAGCCCATAAAAAGGCCAAAATATAGAGAGAAAATTAAGATATTTCGGGGACTGCTATCTGTCTCTCTCTTCAGGTAGATGAACGAGAAAAGTTACAGAAAAGGTGGTATTTATACCAGAGATTCATCCACAGGTAAGCCAATTCATGTCACTCCCACTGATAATCCTTCTTTAGTTCTTTTAAGCGTTGGTTGAAGGAAAACTTTATCGATGACATCTGAATCCCATGCGCCCTTTGAGATGTTCATTACCTGTCTCTGTATATGAATATAAGACGACAGGAAATGTCCCCATAATCCAGAAACAGCAAGAATGCATGCAAGAATGATGCCGGGATTGTTGGGGGGTTCAAACATGCTAATGATAAGCTTTCTTCATGACATTATTTAAAGGATAGTATTATGAAAGTTTTGCTGGTGAGGCAGTTATTGGTGCAGCGTTTTGTATCTAGAGACACCCCTTTTTGGGGGGGGTAAATATATATATTGCTACGTCCATAGGACGCCTCGCCTTCCCAGCAGTGTTTTAGTTTATATTTAATTATAAAAGTAGCAGCCATGCCGTCTCCTGAAGCTACTGTTGTTGGGAGAGTGGGGATGTCGTAGGAATGATATTTCCGGTCTGACGGAAGCTTAGGGTAAGAGAGGCAGGTCACAAGAGTAGCTAGCTTCGAGATGGATTTTAGGGACTTCTACAATAAGACCTATTTTCCCTTCCCAATTTGCTGGCGTTGTGTTTACACCTTTCAGGCAATGCTCGAGGCGGTTTTTGGAAGCCCCCGTGATTCGAAAACAAGCAGGATCGCCCTCAGTCGGCCGCGAGACGTGATCTCGGACAGAGGTCAAATGGCCAGCCTCCCAAAATTAGGCCTACCCACGACGTACTGGTGGACCCGGACCCCGCCCAGACCTGAACAGAGGTCGGACCGCATTCTTCTACAAGGATACACAGAATATTGCATAAAGGTACGTCTGAAAGTGTAAACTTCAACAGCACTTTTACTACTCCATACGACTCTTGCTAAATTCATTTTCAATTCTTATTGTCACCCCTTCTACATCAGAGCCCTTTGTCCCTCATCGGGCACGTGCTCCCCTTTGTGACTTGTTAAAGACCTAGTTTCGTGCATACCTCAGTGAACCATTCGAAGTTACCTTCCCCAATGTTAGAGAATTAATCAGCCTTAATCAAAGCAAGAAGTCATTTTTCCTTTTATCTCGTTTAATCTGGATTCTTTTCCAGATTCCATGAGTCACGTGCCGTCTCTGCCCGCAAGTGTGCATTAACCCAAGTGAATGAAAATCAGCTTGAATTGAATGAGACTATAAGCCCCAACGTGGGGGCCAATATCATTTAACTTTTCTCCAGGGCCAGCACGGGCCTTTTTGTAAATAAATATGTTTAAAGTAACGAGCTGAGTTTTCTGGCGACCTTCCCTCTAAAGAAAGTTTACGGTAAGTTCAAGCAATTCCCTCTTGAAATCCCTAAATTACTTCCGTGTTTTTACGTATCTAGTCTCTCACAAGGCCCCTATATACGTAAAATTGGCGAATCTTGCTGGATTGAACCTAGCTTGCTTAAAAAAAAAGCTTGTAAATCGCGTTATCCGTTGTAAAACGTAAACTGTAAATTTATGTTACAAAAGCGTAAATCAAGCACACTTGCAGGGAAAAGAAGACACACTGACTCACGGTAAGGTATTCCATTCATTAATATGATTATTTATAACCTATGTTAGCTTAAGGTACGTTTAAGTATTTTTATTGTAGAAGTGTTTAAAAGAGCGTAGGTAGAAATCTTATTATTGTAACGGCGAACGCGCCAGAGCTTTATTTTATGCGGCGAGCAAACAATTGCCCGCGAATTTTCTGTTACTTTGTGCGTCCTCGTAGGAGCTCTCACGAACACGTGTGCAGATAGATGCCAGAAAGAACCAGATCAAAACTAGGAAGTGCTTTGCCAGGGTTTATTGCTGTGTTTGAAAGCCTAGCTAGTTAGGAGTGTTTTACTAATAGTTACGGCAAAAGAAGTGTACAATTCTTTTGTCTGTGATATGTTAGGGTATTCATTTTTAACTTAGTTTTCATTCCAAGTGTTGGTAACCGCTTACCTCTCAGCTAATTCAGCTTCGCGCTCTCTCGCGCCTGCGCGGTCTCAACCAGCCTTCGTTGTCGCTCACAGCGGCAGCCATGTTTTTATCCCTTTCAGAATTATCTAAACCATTTAAGCAAAGTAACGTAAGTCTCAAAGTTTTAACGTAAATAATATCGATCTTGGTACTAGTATCTATCGTCCTGCCAGAAAAATTAACGTAATTCGCCTTGAATAAGAAAGTAGTATTTTGTGTTGTAAATTGCCTTCGCATTTACAGAGCACCCAGTCTTCTCAGACTTTTTCTCTACCACGTCGCAGAACACCTTTCCAAGTGAGTGCCACTTTCCACAGGAAGCACTCCTATTCCATTCCGTACCCTTTCCTGGCCATTATTTTCATTTTCTTCTGAGCCTCTACTGTAGCCTAAGGGAAATGTCTTCCCCTGCTTCCCACGACTTCTTTGCCAGAGAGCTAGAGAAGCTCGGAGCCCTCATAACTCTGGGCAGGGAGGCTGGTTACACTGGACCAGCCCTTGACCAGTGGATAAAGACGCAGCAGGCTGCTGCGCGCAGCAAGCAAAGGGAAGAAAGAGAAGCAGAGGAGAAAGCCGGAGAAGCAGCAGAGAGAAAGAAAAGAAGCAGAAAGGAAGGCAAGGGAAGAGGAGCGAAAGCATGAGCTCGCTCTCAAGGAGAAGGAACTCGACATCAAGCGGGAGAAGGCCCGTAAGGAGAGTATCCTAGCTCAAGCCACTCTGCCAGCTTCCAGCCCTGCACCCACTGTCTCCCTTAGTCCCGCCGTCTCTGGTCAGCCTGACATCCTTTCTATTTGTGAGCCTGGTCCTGATCCAGTGCCGGAGATAGAAATTCCTGCCGCATCCTGCCCGCCTTTTACCTTTTTACCGCCTACCTCTCCCTTTTGGAAGAGGGGTAAGCCCACCAGTTGACCCGGACTTGTTTCCGAGGGTGATCCAACAGAGGACGTTTTCACCTGTGCCAGAGCACACTGGCCAGCCTTGGTGACTCCACAGATTCGCAACCTGTGGGGCCATCTCGGTCTTATCATCCAGTGCCACGGAAGAGGTTCTGGAACACGTTCTGCCGAGACTGTGGCCGCAAGGGTCCACATGTCTGCCAACTATGGAGGAGTGCGCAAATTTTAATATTCCTGCCATCGCAATGGCCGTCACCAATCCTTCTTCTCTAGGACCCCAGCTAAGGGCCCTATAACCGTCGCACCCCTCCAAAGCCACTATCAGCCAAGCCACGTCAGAGCCTACGACGACTCTGGCGCTCAAATCTCCCTGATACGGGAAGACCGAATCCCGAGGGGCAAACGTCGATAGACGTCATTTTAATCACCATCGAAGGTATCAACCATATCAAGCTGATCCTTCCGACCGTCCAATTGAGGGTCACCAGACCTCATTTTTCCAGAATTTGTACCCTTGCAGTTGCAAGCTACATTCCAGGAGGTTACGACCTCCTCCTAGGGCAAGACATGAAGTCTCCCTCACCGTTCAAGAAGCCTAGGGGTCCTAACCCCACAACAAATCACTCCAAGGCAAGGAGTCATCGAAATTCTACTTCCTCTAGGAAGTATGTCCACCAAACAGTCTCCCCCGTTACCAAGGAGGGGAGATTGACCATTCGCAGTTCCGTTGCAAAACCTGTAACGTAATAGGGCACTCTACTAATTGGCCTAGGTGCCCTAGCAAACTACCAGCAGCGGACACTGTCCATTTTCCACAAGGCCTAGCCTTCAACAAGAGACAGGAGCCTCTGTCTCCCATTTCCAAGGGCACGCTGAGAGGTATTGCACCTCCGGTACCCGTCACAGGTCCAGTCGACCTCAACTCTCTGCCAGTGCCACTTGGCAGCACTGAGCAGTGCCAAGCTCCGTCCAGCCTGGACGTAGAGCCACCACCGAACTTGACCTCTGCGCCTGGCCCCGAGCTAGCGCCGGCGCCTAACCTTATCAAGGATCCTCCTACAGGAGATCCTCCAACAGGCATGGAGCTTACCACAGCCCATGGCCAATCACTAGTTCCTTCTTCTTCATCGCCTTACCTCTGTCGCCCGAGGATGAACCTCCGGCAGACCTTGACCTTTGTACCTCCTCCTTTGGAAAACCAGGAACTGCCCGACCAGGAGTCAGCCTGGAGTTTTGTTTCCCCTCACGGAGACGGTTTGCCGCAGCAGCCAGCCAGTGAGGGTGGCCTCCCTGCAGTAGGTTCCACCTCTACGACGGTTGCTGCAGAGACCGAAGTAGGGTGTTCTCCTGAAATCCTTCAGGCTACCGCTGCCTCTGCTCCTGTCGGCGTTTCTGGCCTTTCCCCAGAGTCGGTGCCTCCGTCTACTCCAAGGACTGGTATAGCCAGGTCCTGGAGGAATAAGAAGAAGAAGGGACGTAATTAACATATTAACAAAAAGAGCCACATGCTCTCCTTGACACCTGTGCCCGAGGTACAGTGTCGCATTCATTTGCAGAATGATCCTGGCACCTACCCAGAGAAGGTAGCCAGCCTGATCTCTGCCAGTAGCACTAACCCTCTAACCCCTAGCCATTGTAATACTAACCCTCACTTAAATTAATTAATTACCTCATTGCATTTCCCTCCTGGTAAACTAACCACTCATCATCCCCAAGCATCATTACCTCTTATCATGTATTTTTACAATTCCGTCGCTGAACTACTGCTGTGCGTACCACACTCTGGAATGATTGCGTCTTCATTTAAATGTATTGAGTAGGTTAGGCTAATGATTTAGTACCAGGGCATTAGGTTAGTAGCAAGTAGAATTTTCAAGTAACCTTATCTAGGGGTAGAGTAGACTGTCGTCACAAGACAACCTGTAGTTATTTATTAGGCTAGACTACATCACTATATTAAGTTAGTACACTTAGCATCTTTGCCTATAAGTTAGGTAGGCCATTGTAGTCAGCCGTATCGCTGCTCAAAAAACTTCAAGTTAGAGTAGGAGAACTGGGTGGGTTGTCCGAGGCGATCAAACTTATTTAAGCCAAGACCTTCACGCCCGAAAGGGAGTGAATGCCTTCTTAACAGGGGGAGCTGCTACGTCCATAGGACGCCTCGCCTTCCAGCAGTGTTTTAGTTATATTTAATTATAAAGTAGCAGCCATGCCGTCTCCTGAAGCTACTGTTGTTGGGAGAGTGGGGATGTCGTAGGAATGATATTTCCGGTCTGACGGAAGCTTAGGGTAAGAGAGGCAGGTCACAAGAGTAGCTAGGCTTCGAGATGGATTTTAGGGACTTCTACAATAAGACCTATTTTCCTTCCCAATTTGCTGGCGTTGTGTTTACCACCTTTCAGGCAATGCTCGAGGCGGTTTTTGGAGCCCCCGTGATTCGAAAACAAGCAGGATCGCCCTCAGTCGGCCGCGAGACGTGATCTCGGACAGAGGTCAAATGGCCAGCCTCCCAAATTAGGCTACCCACGACGTACTGGTGGACCCGGACCCCAGACCTGAACAGAGGTCGGACGCATTCTTCTACAAGGATACACAGAATATTGCATAAAGGTACGTCTGAAAGTGTAAACTTCAATCCCACCCCGCACCTTTTACTACCATACGACTCTTGCTAAATTTTCATTTTCAATTCTTATTTTTACCCCTTCTACATCAGAAGCCCTTTGTCCTCATCGGCCACGTGCTCCCCTTTGTGACTTGTTAAAGACCTAGTTTTCGTGCATACCTCAGTGAACCATTCGAGTTTACCTTCCCCAATGTTAGAGAATTAATCACGCCTTAATCAAAGCAAGAAGTCATTTTTCCTTTTATCTCGTTTAATCTGGGATTCTTTTCCAGATTCCATGAGTCACGTGCCGTCTCTGCCCGCAAGTGTGGCATTAACCCAAGTGAATGAAAATCAGCTTGAATTGAATGAGACTATAAGCCCCAACGTGGGGGCCAATATCATTTAACTTTTCTCCAGGCCAGCACGGGCCTTTTTGTAAATAAATAGTTTAAAGTAACGAGCTGAGTTTTCTGGCGACCTTCCCTCTAAAGAAAGTTACGGTAAGTTCAAGCAATTCCCTCTTGAAATCCCTAAATTACTTCCGTTTACGTATCTAGTCTCTCACAAGGCCCTATATACGTAACAATATATATATATATATATATATATATATATATATATATATATATATATATATATATATATATAATATCTTGAGCCACAGGTGAAGAAGTAACATAATGGGAGAGTCCTGGCCGGTTTCGGATTCATATCAAGCCATTAGCATTAGCGGTTTAAAAAATGAAACTCATAACCAGTCAGGACCTACATGCAAGATGTTATTCCTTCACCTGTGTTTTAATTATATTGAAAATCACATGGCATTTTGACTAATATTATATATATAATATATCTATGCATGTATATATCATGTATATTATATATATACAGTATGCATATACCCTGTTTATTTATATATCATACATACATATGTATATATATATATATATATATATATATATATATATATATATATATATATATATATATATATATATATATATATATATGTAGTATATATATATATATATATATATATATATATATATATATATATATATATATATATATATATATATATATATAAGAACAATGCTGCCTTGACATCTGTCAAACTCAATAGCGGAGACACAGAATCGCTGTATCTCACACCTCAAGTTTGAATTTTTATTTCAGTCTTGCTGAGTGCGTCATGTCCTCATTAAGAATGACTGATTGCTCAGCGCTCGCTCTCTGTAAAGCGAGGAAGTCGAACAGTATATTGTAATATTTCTCGGTATTGCTGAGTTTAGAGCTGGGATGCAGTCAGTCATTATTATTATTATATTATTATTATTATTATTATTATTACTTATTAGTTATTATTCTTATTATTAATGGGTCTGTTATTAGAATGTTTCCATAGAAATATATCAAAATCAGGTACTATTATTATTATTATTATTATATTATTATTATTATTATTATTATTATTATTAATGGGTCTGTTATTAGAATGTTTCCATAGAAATATATCAAAATCAGGTACTATTATTATTATTATTATTATTATTATTATTATTATTATTATTATTATTAATAAGGGTCTGTATTAGAATAGAATGTTTCCATAGAAATATATAACAAAATCAAGGTTACTATTATTATTATTATTATTATATTACTTATTATATATTATTATCATTATTATTATTATTAATTAGTATTATCATTATTAATGGGTCTGTTATTAGAATGTTCCATAGAAATATATCAAATCAGGTACTATTATTATTATTATTATTATTATTATTATTATTATTATTATTATTATTATTATCAATGGATCTGTTATTAGAATGCTTCCATAGAAATATATCAAAATCAGCTACTTTTATTATTATAATTATAATTATTATTATTTTTTTGCTCTATCACAGTCCTCTAATTCGACTGGGTGGTATTTATAGTGTGGGGTTCCGGGTTGCATCCTGCCTCCTTAGGAGTCCATCACTTTTCTTACTATGTGCGCCGTTTCTAGGATCACACTCTTCTGCATGAGTCCTGGAGCTACTTCAGCCTCTAGTTTTCAGGGATCTTGGGATCGTGTCTAGTGTTCCTATGATTATGGGCACAATTTCCACTGGCATATCCCATATCCTTCCTATTTCTATTTTCAGGTCTTGATACTTATCCATTTTTCCCTTTCTTTCTCTTCAACTCTGGTGCCCCATGGTATTGCGACATCAATGAGTGATACTTTCTTCTTGATTTTATCAGTCAACGTCACGTCTGGTCTATTTGCACGTATCACCCTATCTGTTCTGATACCATAGTCCCAGAGGATCTTTGCCTGATCGTTTTCTATCACTCCTTCAGGTTGGTGTTCGTACCACTTATTACTGCAAGGTAGCTGGTGTTTCTTGCACAGGCTCCAGTGGAAGGCTTTTGCTACTGAATCATGCCTCTTTTTGTACATTTGTAACTGTCTGCGGTCCACCACTTACAATGGTATAGGACGGCGATCAGTTGTATGTCTATTCTTGCGACTGTGATATGCAAGCATTGTGGTTCATTTTCTCTTTCTCGTCGAAGTGACATCAAGTAGATTTTGTTCTTCTTCAGAATTGGGGAGATGACTCAAACTTCCTGAGTTAACTTCTTAACAACTTTATTTAACTCTATCACAGGAGTATAGGAAAGGTTGGTCAGATGACCGCTCTGTTGGAGAATTATGAAAGAACTAACTTTTCAAGAGTCGTATCGAAAGCTGACAATAGCTATCTCAGCGTATTACAAAAATAACAGATACATTCATATGACTCGGAAGTCATGAGTTTCCTTTACAGGTGATAGGTCACCAGCTTCCCATGGAAGGTGTTGTGACCTGTTTACAAGACAATTGTTGATACAGATAAATGCAAACCAGGCCACTGCAAGCATTGAATGGCATGGTCTAGTTTTACGTCCTGTTATGGCTATTGATCACTCTCCTAACTCGCCAATGACCCCTTGGGTCATGGGTTTATTTACAGATATGGAAAATATCTGTATTAAGATAATGTATGCATTACATTAGCTCGGTCAGCTACCAGCCAAGCACTGAACATTAAAACTTATGTTAAATATGTTTCATAGGAGTGTGATCTTAGTCATAGACATAATCAAGTGATTAAGGAATAATATGCAAAAATTATATGTAAAATAAAATACATACATAATAGACATACTAATAAGTAAAGAATAATGCATGGAAAATACAGATCCATGTTTAAGATAAATGCATATGAATATGTTGTATATACTGTTAGTCATGAGGATACATACACAACAGAAAGTACTATAGTTCTGCTGATAATTGCATGACATAAGGGATTACATTCTAAAACGCATAATGTTATTAAATGAAAAGGTGGTACCATATAAGATAAAAGGTTAGCATGTATACATGAATGGTTATAATAATAGGTAACTGTTTAAGAATAGGTGTTACCCGATAAAGATACATAATTCATATATGATAATGGGTAACTGTTTAAGAATAGGTGTTACCGGATAAGGATATAGATATATGATTCATATGATTGTGCACAAGATATAGATTCCAGGTACGTACACGCACCGGCATTTTAATATATAGGGCTTCAATATTTTATTAGGTGCCCATAATGATATTTTTAACTGTTCATATTTATAATTATATAGATATATGTATGAAATGCAATGTCTCAGTGTTTCTTGGCATACATATTGCCAGCGCACGAACCGCTTTTCCCACACAACTCAATTCTAGACAATTTTCCTCCGAGTCAAGTGAAATGGCCAATTTCAAATAGCTCTAACAGTAAACACTTTTAGCGCGTCCATCTCAGCTAGTTGCGTCAAACGATGAGCCACCTTCGCGTTGTATGGGAGAGGTAAGGCGGGGATAAAAGTGCTTGTCCATGAGAAATTCGTGAAGTAAGCCCATTCTCGGATGATAATGTTAACTCCGCGGATCGTGTAGTTCGTTGACATTCCGATACATCCGTCAGCGGCGACGAATATCTGGGAGCAGGCCGTTGATCCGTCTGGACACGAGACTTGAAATCCTTCCTTGTCGTATCGCATCCACGATCCGTTGTTCAGCCTGTAATTCAACTTATTATCGTCAAAAGGATAAAGTTTTTTCAGACAACCTTCGTGTGTATGGGAGAGAGAACCGTTTAGCGCTATACCTAACTCGCATGAATCCATTGATATATGATGGAATTCAAAGGAGTCAGCTGTACAAACTTTATTATTCATGGCATCTGAAGAGTGAGTGAATTTATCTAAGTCCTTGATGACCGTATATGTTTCCTTATCAGGGGAAATCAATACGTGTCCCGTCAGATTGGATATTACTGGACTTGAGTTATTCGTCATGAAAGTTGGGAACGGTGCGATTTTGTTTGCTTGCTAGGCATCAGAAGAATCAAAGGGGATGGTAATCATGATCCTGTAGTTTTCAACTCTTACTGATATTAAACTATAATAAAATTCTATCTTATGGGCGTCTAACAAAGGAACATAACCCAGTTTCTCCCATCCGTTCTCCAAAGTTAAAGTCAGATCTTTAATAGGCAAAAGATGTGGCGATAAAACACCCCTTGTGGCTAGCGTGATAGCTTCCACATAGTCTTTTGATTTCTCAATAAAGTGTGAAATTTTGGTACGGATATGATCTACTTTCGAACTATAATACGCTAACGTTGCCAGCAAGTGTTGCACTTCCATAATCTGATCGATATTACTAGAATGTTCGTTCACCAAACTCATTATTTGATTAATTGATGATAATTACGTAGTTCAGAAAAAACTAATTCGTTTTCATGTTGCAAAAACTCAATTCTCTTATTCTGATCATTAATTTTAAGACGATTTGAAATTCCTAAGCCTAAACTTGCAACAGATCCAAAGATGTTTAGTGCAGCAAAGATAAACAGGTTTGCGTCTATCTAGGCTATGTGTCGCACAGTCCACATCCAGCATATCTCGAGCCAGACCTTCTGCCTCGGCAGTTTTATTTTGCAAGTCGTATGATAACATTTCCGCGACGCTTAGTGTTTGTGCTAGCGAAATCTCTGGATTAAAAGGAAAATGACGTTGGTGCAATTGATTCAACGATTCAGCGAACCTCGACAGGTCGCTCTTTAGGTTAATGACGTCATCCTCTGGTAGGAAAATCGCTTGCATATCAACCTCTATAACTATATTGCTTTCTGTAATGAAAACGTCTTCTGTTCTTTCAATAATAGTGCCATGTGAAAAATTTATATTTTTTGTTTTAGCGCTCTTCCCACACGACAAAGATGTTTGAACGAACAGTACCACTCCTAACAATATAAGCTTCATTTTGGAAACCTGCAATGAGTAAAATATATGTAATTACTCATGTTAAAAAATGTTTACATACAAATATTATATATACATAAGTTATTATACAAGTTTCATAGATACAAAAATTTCCCTCACTTCCTTTCTACCCTTCTTTTAATTTCTTATGTGTGCCAGTGGTATGATTCTCTTTTCAGTTGGTTGGGATATGTTTTGAACTCTAAATCTATTGGCCGTTAATATTTCCAAAATGTTAAACAGGCCTTCAAACTTAGGTGTCAGTTTGTAGTTGAGTCCCTTGCGTACATATACTTGTATGTATATCTTATCACCCACAGGTATATATTTTTAGTTGGCTTAGCTATTTTATCATGATTTCTTTTCATTATGATTTGTGATTCTTCTAAATTCTTACGAAGTATATTATATCGACTTATGCTTGCATCCATAACATCCTTTAGAGGATTTGATAAATTGGTTGTAGGCGTAAATACATGGAAAGGCGTTCTAGCTGGGGTACCGTACAGTGCCTCGTGCGGCGACATTTTAATAGACACATGATATGAGTGATTAAGAGTGCTTAGGACCGCAGGTATGGCAATATCCCAGTTGGGGTCCAATCCCCCGAGTGTAACTCTTAATATTTGCTCTTTCCACTAGCCCATTAGACTCTGGGTGGTAGATCATGGTATTGATTTTCTTTATGCAAAGGAATTCACACAACGAGTTAAGGAAATGATTATTGAATTCTCCACCCGAGTCAGAGATTATCATGTGTGGAATTCCATGTTTACAAATGTAGCACTCGTAAAACTTCCTAGCGCATTCGATCGCGGTTTTAGTTTTAAGCGCTATCAGTTCTGTATATCGAGTCAAGGCATCTATGATTACTAAGAGGTGCTTATTTCCTCTGTCTGACTCGTAAAACCCTGTTAATAAATCTAAGTGTACTCTTTCAAAGGGTTGATTGGGCACGGGATAAGCCCCTAGGCTGACAGGTGTCTTCGTGTGCCCTTTGTTTTCCTGACAAGTGCGACAATTAGCTATGTGTTTTTTTATATCTGTGAGCATCGTATGCCAATAAAATAATGATTTGGCTTTCTGTGACATGATAGAGAACCCCGGATGGCCATGTAATGGATTTGCATGCAAACACTTTAAGACAGTTGGTATAAGTGAGATTGGTACCACTACCTGGTCGTTAGTCACCTGTGGTGTGTTGCGGGTTTTCCTTGTCACGGATCTACACAGAATATTATCCTTGATTATATAATTCTGCTGCGTATACTTTATTATTCCTTTTCCTTAGGATTTCCGTTCAACACATCTATGATTTTTTCTAATTGCTGATCTTTTCTTTGTTCAGTCTGTATTAGTTCAGCGTTCCAGCCCAGGTCTTCCTGCTCAGATACAGTTTTAACAATAGGCATGGATGTTGATATATCGATTAATCCAGCTAATGGCTCCATACAAGATGACGCGAGGTTGTGTGATAATGCGTCAGCAATGATATTTGCTTTCCCAGGTAGATACCCGATCCTCGCGCCTAAGTCTTGGATGATCATATGCCACCGAGTTCGTTTGGGACTGTGACTAAAGCCTTTAAAGAAGTCGGTTAGGGGCTTATGATCAGTAAGAACCTTGACGGGATAACCGTATATTATCTATTACTGCATATTTACTTTCGGAAGGTCTCAGTTTACGTGAATAAAAAGCTATAGTGAAAACTGTTTGTCTGAGGCGTCTGTTGCAATAAAGAATTCCTTACCGAAGTCAGGAAATTTTAATATAGGAGAACTACACAGTTCATCTTTCAAGGTATCAAATGCCTGTTGATGCTTCTAAGACCATATGAAATCTACGCCCTTCTTTATAAGATCGGTTAGGGGAGCGGCTATTATTGAGTAGTTGCGTATGAACCTCCTATAGTACCCACTACACCCCAGAAATTGTTGTATCTCCTTGACGTTAGTAGGTATCGGAAAGTTACGGATAGCCGACACCTTATCGTGGACTACTTTAAGACCTTGACTAGACACCGTAAAATTCACACTTACTTATCTTTACCCTTAAATTATGCTGTCTTAGTCTCTGTAGCACTAGCTCCAGTTTAAGTAGATGTTCTTCTAAGGTATTAGAAAAGATTACAAGGTCGTCCATATAGGCATGTAGGATATCCCCTAACAAGTCTCCGAACACTATGTTAATCACTCTGAAAACTAACGGATTGTCCGTCACACAAGCCATATATACAGTCGGCTCACAACAACAATGTAACATTGAAGTCTGTAATCATTTGAATACCACTTTAGTAATCCACAAAAATCAACTTATCTTGGATGTGGAAGTTTATAACATCGCATTCTTACCGTCGCTGAGATCAATCACCCTCAATCAGTTGTGGATGAATCCCTTTTGCAATCTATTAAAAGTAAAATCAATAAAGACATTCAAGAAGAGGAAATTCAGCAGAAATTTCTTGATCTTTTAACTAAATATCATGATGTTTTCTCCACTACTGAGGGATCCTTAGGAAAAACGGATGTCATAGAACACCAAATAAGGTTAAAAGACAAGCAAAAAGTTATCTATGTACCTTCATACAGACTCCCTATGAAATTCCAAAATGAGATAAACGATGAAGTAGGTAAAATGCTAGAGGAAGGAGTCATTAGGAAATTGAACAGCCCTTATAATTTTCCGTTAATAGTCGTACCAAAAAAAGATCGAACTTGGCGTATCTGCGTAGATTTCCATCGCTTAAATGAGGAAACAATCCCTGATCAATTCCCAGTGCCATGTACTGACGATATTTTATCTTTGTTTGGACTTACTTAAAGGTTTTCACCAGATACCTTTAGAAGAAGAGAGTATCCCATACACCGCCTTCACCACAGCCAGGGGACATTATGAATTTTTGCATATGCCTTTTGGTTTACGTTGCGCCCCAATGTTTATCTCATTTTGGAATTTTATAGGGAGTCTGTACGAAGGTACATAGATAACTTTTTGCTTGTCTTTTAACCTTATTTGGTATTCTATGACATCCGTTTTTCCTAAGGATCCCTCAGTAGTGGAGAAAACATCATGATATTTAGTTAAAAGATCAAGAAATTTCTGCTGAATTTCCTCTTCTTGAATGTCTTTATTGATTTTACTTTTAATAGATTGCAAAAGGGATTCATCCACAACTGATTGAAGGTGATTGATCTCAGCGATGGTAAGAATGCGATGTTTATAAACTTCCACATCCAAGATATGTTGATTTTTGTGGATTACTAAAGTGGTATTCAAATGATTACAGACTTCAATGTTACATTGTTGTTGTGAGCCGACTGTATATATGGCTTGTGTGACGGACAATCCGTTAGTTTTCAGAGTGTCGGAAAGGATTAACATTTCAGATCCCAACAAAGTTTTCTTTACTCGCAGTAATATATTCGAAGATACGTTCGGCTCGAGAGTTTGCGTGAAAGCTGATATTACGGGTGTGCGAGAATTCTGTTGGGTCGCATGGATTATTTCTTGATTCATGAGACAAGTGATTGGTTCCTCAACGTACGTTACTGTTTTATTGTTTGTCTCTTTTATGTCCAAAACTGATTTTAAGGTGTTAGAAGACTTATAGAATTTTCCTTTGATATACATGCTGTGTTTGGCAGGGGCTAAGGTAATGTTTTGAATGCCCATAGACGGGTATCCTATAATTACAGCTGGATACATATCAATGTTTTGTACAACGATAAAGGTATCGGTAAACATGCGCTTACCGACCTTGTACTGAATATGAGTTACTCCTACCACATTTAATTCATTATTTCCAATACCCGAGAGCCTTACTCCGGACTTCTCTATAGGGAAGTTCGAAAACAATAAGTGGTGAGTCCGCAAATGCATGATATTACGTGGACTACCAGAATCAAAAAACAGTGTGATGGATCGGTGCTCTAAATTTACTGCATGTATTCATTTTGGCTTATTATGGAGTGAATTTGTTGAAAATCTACGGGAACCTGCACTGATTTTTTGGATTCGGCCGTGTGTTTCATAGGAAAATCGATTGTCTCACAATGACCTGGTAAATGATTAAATTGGTTATTTGATACAAAAGATGTTGATATGAATGACCCAACATCATCCTCTCCCCCATTGGAGTTGAGTACGTGGTATTTGCTTTGCTTTGCACACTCGGAAAATTCGTCTGACCTTGTGAGTTTTGGCTAGACAGCCCGGGAACAGAGTTACTTGAAGCATGATTTGTTTGTTTCTGGTGTTGAACAGCGTTGCTGTTCGTCTACTTCTTCTTATAGTACTGAGGATTCATCTTTTTGTTATCATTGGCAACGGTTTGCATGTTTCTAGGATTCTGCTGTTGATTTTGGGTCATGGGTTTATGAATGAGTGGAGCCGTTATGAATTGAACAATAACGCGCCCTTCAGTCTGAAATCATGTGTCCTGGCCTCTTGCAACTGTAACAAGTCATCCCTGCAGCTTGACTATTATTAACTACGCTTACTTGTTGATGCTTATTTTCATTTTTTTCAAAAACTTGAGTAAGCAAGGGATCGAAGTCAGTACACTTAGACATGTGCTTTTTGATCTGTTTATACACATCTAGTTCCGTACTGTGAGGTGTTAGCTTTTTGTCAAAACACCCTACTAAAGCTTCAGGCAACATAACTGTCATGCAAGTGAAATCTTTCACGGCGATATTGGCTCTTGTAACCCAAGTGGAGTTACGTAAGTTATCTTGATATTCATTTAGCCGGTCGGCAATTACTGCCGCCCGTTCTACAACATTAAGCTGAGTCATAGAGGCGTGATTAAGGATGTTCCTTAAAGCCAAAACTAAATCTAAGGCTTCTTCACCGCCATATATAGCATGTAGCCTAACTTTAAAATCGTCCCATGTAACCGCCTCTTGGAAAGAGACTCCTCTAAGATATGCACTTGCATCTCCTTAGCAAAGTCTATGAAGCTTTTAGTTTCCTGTAATTGTACAGATGGGTCCGTGATGCATTTTGCATTTAAATGAGCATCCACTGATGAGATCCATGACTCGACGTTCTGAGGCAGGAACCCATTGACCCGACCTTGAAAAGGAACTATCA
>NC_087206.1:2573308-2578002 GCF_015104395.2 Macrobrachium nipponense | reverse complement strand
TGTGCGCCGTTTCTAGGATAACACTCTTTTGCATGAGTCCTGGAGCTACTTCAGCCTCTAGTTTTTCTAGATTCCTTTTCAGTCAGGGATTGGGATCGTGCCTAGCGTTCCTATGATTATGGGTACAATTTCCACTGGCATATCCCATATCCTTCTTATTTCTATTTTCAGAACTTGATACTTATCCATTTTTTCCCTCTCTTTCTCTTCAACTGTGGTGTCCCATGGTATTGCGACATCAATGAGTGATACTTTCTTCTTGATTTTGTCAATCAACGTCACGTCTAGTCTATTTGCACGTATCACCCTATCTGTTCTGATACCATAGTCCCAGAGGATCTTTGCCTGATTGTTTCTATCACTCACTCAGGTTGGTTGGTGCTCGCACCACTTATTACTGCAAGGTAGCTGATGTTTCTTGCACAGGCTCCAGTGGAGGGCTTTTGCCACTGAATCATGCCTCTTTTTGTACTGGTTCTGTGCAAGTGCTGGGCATTCGCTTGCTATGTGGTTTATGGTTTCATTTTTTCGTATTGCACTTCCTACATATGGGAGAGATATTATTTCCGTCTATCGTTCTTTGAACATATCTGGTTCTTAGGGCTTGATCTTGTGCGCTGTTATCATTCCTTCAGTTTCCTTCTTTAGCTCTCCCTCTGTAGCCATTGCCATGTGTCATCGTGGCTAGTTCTTTAGTCTGTCTCATGTATTGTCCGTGCAGGTTGGTTTGTTTGTGCCAGTCCTCTGTTCTGTTTTGTCATTCTCCCCTGTCTCTGTATATTTCTGGGTCTTCGTCTACTTTTATTAGTCCTTCCCATGCAATGCTAGCCACTCGTATTCACTGGTTTTTCAGATATTGCCCCAGTTGCTCTGTTTCTCGATGTGTACGCAGTCCTCTATACTTAGTAGTCCTCTCCCTCCTTCCTTTGTATTATGTTATAGTCTGTCCGTATTTGTTCTTGGGTGTAGTGCTTTGAGTATTGTCATATGTTTCCTGGTTTTTCTGATCTATGCTGCGGAGTTCTGCCTTTGTCCCATTCCACTATTCTTGCGCTGTATCTGATTACTGGCACTGCCCATGTGTTTATGGCTTTTATCATATTTCCGGCGTTGAGTTTTGACTTGAGTATCTCCTTGATTCTCTGCATATATTCTTTCCTGATCGAGTCCTTCACTCGGTTGGTGTATATCCCTCCTTCCATTATTCCCAGGTATTTGTATCCAGTCTCATCTATGTGTTTTTTTTATTATTATTTTTTTTGTTTTTTTTTTGCTTTTTTTTTTTTTTTTGTCTATCACAGTCCTCCAATTCGACTGGGGGTTGTGGTATTTATAGTGTGGGGTTCCGGGTTGCATCCTGCCTACTTAGGAGTCCATCAATTTTCTTACTATGTGCGCCGTTTCTAGGATCACTCTCTTTTGCATGAGTCCTGGAGCTACTTCAGCCTCTAGTTTTTTCTAGATTCCTTTTCAGGGATCTTGGGATCATGCCTAGTGTTCCTATGATTGTGGGTACAATTTCCATTGGCATATCCCATATCCTTATTATTTCTATTTTCAGGTCTTGATACTTATCCATTTTTCCCTTTCAACGTCAAGTCTGGTCTATTTGCACGTATCAACCCTATCCGTTCTGATACCATAGTCCCAGAGGATCTTTGCCTGATCGTCTATCACTCCCTCAGGTTGGTGCTCGTACCACTTATTACTGCAAGGTAGCTGATGTTTCTTGTACAGGATCCAGTGGAGGCTTTTGCCACTAAATCATGCCTCTTTTTGTACTGGTTCTGTGCAAGTGCCGGGCATTCGCTTGCTATGTGGTTTTATGGTTTCATTTTTCGTATTGCACTTCCTACATATGGGAGAGATGTTATTTCCGTCTATCGTTCTTTGAACATATCTGGTTCTTAGGGCCTGATCTTGTGCCGCTATTATCATTCCTTCAGTTTCCTTCTTTAGCTCTCCCCTCTGTAGCCATTGCCATGTCCGTGCATTTAGTTTGTTGTGCCAGTCCTCTGTTCTGTCTGTCATTCTCCTGTCTCTGTATATTCTGGGTCTTCGTCTACTTTTATTAGTCCTTCTTCCCATGCACTCTTTAGCCACTCGTCTTCACTGGTTTTCAGATATTGCCCCAGTGCTCTGTTCTCGATGTTGACGCAGTCCTCTATACTAGTAGTCCTCTCTCCTTCTTTCGTGTTATGTATAGTCTGTCCGTATTTGCTCTTGGGTGTAGTGCTTTGTGCATTGTCATATGTTTCCTGGTTTTCTGATCTATGCTACGGAGTACTGCCTTCATCCATTCCACTATTCCTGCGCTGTATCTGATTACTGGCACTGCCCATGTTGTTATGGCTTTTATCATATTTCCGGCGTTGAGTTTTGACTTGAGTATCGCCTTGAGTCTCTGCATATATTATTATTATTATTATTATTATTATTTATTATTATTATTATTATTATTATATTATTATATTATTATCATTATTATTATTATTATTATTATTATTATTATTATTATTATTATTATTATTATTATTATTATTATTATGAACCAATTGTTATTAGATGTATAATTAGAAAAACTGAAGATATTTATTATTATTATTATTGTTATTATTATCAATATTATTTTTATTATCATTATTGTTATCATGGACTCTTATTTGAATGTATCCATAGAAATGTGATATCAAAGCCAGGTATTATTATTATTATTATTATTATTATTATTATTATTATTATTATTATTATTATTATTATTATTATTATTATTATTATTATTGTTATTTATTTTTTATTATATTATTTTATTTTGAATGGATCTGTTATTAGAAGTTTTTATATAGAAATATGTAACATCAAAGCAAAGCAAATATTATTATTAGATTATTATTATTATTATTCTTACTATTGATATTATTATTAGCTTAGATGATAAGTAATATGATAAAGAAAACAATAATGAGTTGTAACCCATAACAAACTCCTTTTAACAGAAGAATCTCATCCGCAAATATGACAAAACTCGCTTTGAATATAGACCTACATTACCTTTTCTTTTTAGGATTTAGGTTTAGCAAATCTTTCGATATTCATTTTGCCGTCAGTTTATTTATTTTACTTTACTTTTTAATTTGTGTTATTTCTCTTATGAATATTACTCTTTATTTACGTAATTTTCTTCTCGTACTAGTCTGGGCTTATATCATTCTGCTTTTCCCACTGGGTCAGCTCGACTAATTATAATTATTTTCTCAATAACCATTAACTAAGTTAAATCAAAACTTGGACACCTACGTCACATATTAATGATAAAAAAAGCATATGACTAGTGCTAATAATTTTCTGTTAAAATTTAACCGAATAAAAAAAAAACATAGCCACTTACGACATATCTTAATGATAAAAACCTCACATCATAGTGATGAAAAAACTTTCTTAATGGTTACTGTACCTCACCTATAGTAGATTCACATCAACCGTGCATCCGATGTTTAGGCCAGTCCCTTGCGACGCTCCTGATTGGCTGCTGATAAGCCAATCACAGGGGCTGGAAACCCTCAGTCTCTCGAATGAGTTCACATAGGCAGGATGTATGTTCCACTTCTCCTGAGGGATACGTCTTTTAAAAGTATCCCTCAGGAAAGGTGGAACATACTTACATACATCCTGCCTGTGTGAACTCTCGAGAGAGACTTGGGAGAGTTTCCAGCCCTGTTATTGGCTTATCAACAGCCAATCAGGAGCGTCGCAAGGGACTGGCCTAAACAGCAGATGCACGGTTGATGTGAATCTACTATAGGTTCATAGTCGATGTATGAAGGGGTGAACACTTTCACCTTTGGCGGCGTTTCTTTGTAATTAGCGACAGGTGATCGAGGAATGATGATAAAAATAATATGAACATTCGGTACGGACTGGCGAGTGATCGAACCCAATTATATTACTGATTTGCATAATTCATTAGTACGCTTATTATTATTAATTTTCTTCATAAAAACTGGTCTCGGAGTCTTGATAATTGTAACAATTAGGATTTAGAAACTACGTCACTTTTTTTAAGTAGGTTTACTTTTTTTCGTTAATTTTCTTCTTAATAATCTAGTCTCTTAGTTTTGATAACTTTAATAATTAGGATTTGGCAACTACGTCACTTTTTTTTTAAGTAGGTTTACTTTTTTCATTAATTTTCTTCTATAAAAAATCTGGTCTCGGAGTTTTGATAACTTTAATAATTAGGATTTGGCAACTACATCACTTTTTTTTTAAGTAGGTTTACTTTTTTTCATTAATTTTCTTCCTGAAAATCTGGTCTCTTAGTTTTGATAATTTTGATGATTAGGATTAGGCAACTACGTCACTTTTTTAAGTAGGTTTACTTTTTCAAAAATATATTTCTATTTATTCTATATTTATCCTATATTTCAATTGCATTTCCTGTCAGTTATATTATATAAAGAGCAATAAATAGATGTAGATGCTATGCACATATGCAAATACTTTGTAAACGAGAGAGAGAGAGAGAGAGAGAGAGAGAGAGAGAGAGAGAGATAATAAATAAATAAATAAATTATGCTAAATATTACATATGTGTGTATGTATGTGTATGTAATTTATATATGTATATTATATATATACACACATGTATATATATATATATATATATATATATATATATATATATATACATGTAT
>NC_087206.1:2565808-2568308 GCF_015104395.2 Macrobrachium nipponense | reverse complement strand
TACAAACCGCAGAAATATGACAAATAAAAATGACATAAAATTGAGAATTATTTTCAAAACCGTAGAAGTATGAGAAATCAAAAATGAGATAAAATTAAGAATAATTTTTAAACCGTAGAATTATGATAAATAAAATTGAGGTACAAATATTATCTCACGTCCTATGAACCAAAGGTCTCAGTAGTCTTGCCATAAAAAAAAAACTCTAGAGCAGTAAACGAGATTGAAGACCAAGTATTTTCCGAAGGGAAAAGGAGCAGTTACCTGAGGGCAAGTAACACTACTACACGGAACGCAACCTGACCCTTGCTTGGCCTCTGAGCAATTATTTAAGAGGAGCAGAAACTGCAATTGTGTTGGTACATTTGAAACAAGACTCGCGTCCACACGAATAATGGTAATAAATTTTTTTTTTTTTTTGGGGGGGGAGTCGGGAGATGGGGGGGAGAGGCATGCAGACGTTTTTTGTTTGGGGGTGGGGGCGGGTTCCAGAGGAAGAACTTTCTTTGCTCTCTGGAAATAGAGTTTTGTGAGGACATTCCTAATTTTTTAAACATTTATTTTTTGTCATTTGATGAATATTTTTTGGGGAGGGGGCATGCAGAGACTTTTTTTTCTTTGTGGGGGGGGGGTGGGCTTCAAGAGGAAGTTTTTGTTTTCCTTTTTTTGCTCTCTGGAAATGAAGTTTTGTTAAAGATTCGTAATTTCATTTGTATATTTTTTGTCTTTTGTGTATTATTTTGGAGGGAGGGCCATGCAGACTTTTTGTTGGGTGGGGAGGCGGGCTTCCAGAGGAAGAATTATTTTCTACCTCTCTGGAAAGTGGAGTTTTGTGAGAGATTCGTAACTTTTATTTGCTTTTATTTTATTTATTTATTTATCTTTCTTTTTTTTTGTTTTTGTGATTAGTGACGGAACGACATTGGAATAGTTCATACAAGTCCGCACCTTTGAATTAATTACGAAACATCGTCTGAATTATTTTGTTTCTTGATTGATTCAGTTTTTCCTTTGACGAATGGTTTGAACATGCATCAAAGTGACAGCATTATAATCTAATGGCGTGACCCTAACCCATGAATTACACTGACATATAATGAATGCTAATGGAAATACATTGTGCTTATAAATGACGCATTTTATCGAAACTATACAATTAGGAAGTTATGGTTAAGTGTTAAGGTTAAGTGTTCAGTAAATAATTAAGTGTTAAGGTGAGTGTTCAATAAATATCGTGATAACTTTTACTTATGAACCTGATAAGGAGTAAATAGGAATCTAACAAGGTACGGTGTTAGCTGCAATACTGTTTGTTATTATGATTGAAGACATAGACAGTAATGTTAAGGATTCGGTAGTGAGTAGTTTCGCTGATGACACAAGAATAAGTAGAGAAATTACTTGTGATGAACATAGGATCTCTCTACAAAGAGACCTAAACAAAGTATATGATTGGGCAGAGGTAAATAGGATGGTATTTAACTCTGATAAATTTGCATCAATAAATTATGGAGACAGAGAAGGAAGCTATATGCATATAGGGGACCTAATACTGAGACAATCACAAATAAGGAAGCAGTTAAAGAACTTGGTGTGATGATGAATAGGAACATGTTATGCAATGATCAAATAGCAATTTTACTGGCAAAATGTAAAGTAAAAATGGGAATGTTTTTTACGGCACTTCAAAACAAGAAAAGCTGAACACATGATTATGCTTTATAAAACATATGTTCGTAGTCCACTTGAATATTGCAATATGATATGGTACCCACTATCAAAAGGACATTGCACAAATAGAGAGTGTACAAAGGTCGTTTACAGCTAGAATAGAAGAAGTTAAGGGACCTTGACTACTGGGAAAGACTACAATCCTTAAAATTATATAGTCTAGAAAGGAGAAGAGAACGCTACATGATAATTCAGGCATGGAAAACAGATAGAAGGAATAGCGGAAAACATCATGGAACTAAGAATATCAGAAAGAGCAAGCAGAGGTAGATTAATAGTGCCCAAAACTATACCAGGAAAAATAAGGAAAGCACACAGGACATTAATCCACTACGCACCAGCATCGACAATGCAGCGTCCTATTCAATGCATTGACCAGCTCATCTGAGGAATATATCAGGAGTGAGCGTAGATGTGTTAAGAATAAGCTCGACAAATATCTAAACTGCATCCCAGACCATCCAAGATTGGAAGATGCAAAATATACTGGAAGATGTACTAGCAACTCTCTGGTAGACATTGGAGGTGCCTCACACTGAGGGACCTGGGGCAACCCGAACAAAATGTAAGGTCTGTAAGGTAAGTCTCTCTCCCTCTCTCTCTCTCTCTCTCTCTCTCTCTCTCTCTCCTTTGATGGCAATCAACATAACCCCAATAAAAACATATCATTCAGCAGTGAATTACACTGCTCTCTCTCTCTCCTCTCTCTCTCTCTCTCTCTCTCTCTCTCTCTCTCTCTCTCTATTTTACGATTCGGGAAACCTAGAAA
>NC_087206.1:2550808-2560808 GCF_015104395.2 Macrobrachium nipponense | reverse complement strand
TTCAATCAGTCAATTCTAGTCGATTGCTGGTGACAAGAAACATTTGTCAATTCGAACTGACTGTATCTTCATTGTAAATAAGTCCTATATATATATATATATATATATATATATATATATATATATATATATATATATATATATCCTCAAGTAATCAAAGTCTACTTGATCAGTAGACCTCATCAGCCGTACTGATTTTCCTTTTCAAAAATTATATACACAAAAAAGTTACGAAGGACAGGCAGGACTCTGGAAACGTCTCCAAGGGAGATAACTACCAAAACAAACTCTCTTAATTATGTTATTCCCTCGTTCAAATGTCTGGCCAAAAGACGAGCCGATCGTCGTGGTTGAACTACCTCCTCTGTGTGTTCGGCTGTTCCCTCGTCCAAAACTTCTGCATCGACACCTGCAATGGGGGTTCTTCCTTCCAATGCTGGGCAGGAGGAAAGAGAGACAACCTGGGCAGTAGGAGTGGTGCAAACAACGTCTGTTCTGATATTTACAGTTTTAAGAACCAAATAATTTAAAAAATCATCCTCCTTTGGGTGGGGGAAATGATTTGTTAAAATCAAACACGTTTAAAATATTAATAAGAGCCTCTTCAACTACTCTGCGTCTACTTGCGTATTATCTTTGTAAATTACTCTCGCTCCTTCCCAGTCAATTACATGCCCTAACTCTAACGTATGTCTGGCAACTATCTATCTATATATATACATATATATATATATATATATATATATATATATATAGATAGATAGATATAGATAATCTTCAGAACTGTCTGTCCTATAGTTGGTACAATGGAAAGGTCATGGCCATATGCAGGTGGTATGACCTTTCGCAAAACAAAAGAAAAGGACAGGCTTGCCGGTCTCTCTCTCTCTCTCTCCCTCCCTCTCTCTCTCTCTCTCTCTCTTGATTGTCTGTTGTGTGCAAAGTGTGCAGGTTTAATTGCCTAAGTTCTCAATGTTACGTTTGTTTCAATAAGAGTTTAGAAGGTGTATTCATAATCCTATATATAAGATGAAGTTACATTTTTGTAGCCAAACTGCAAGATATGAACTTTCCTGATCCACTCTACAAAACCATACGAGTCATTATGTTCTACAGAAATCCGAAAACGTTGCCAGAACTGATTTCATTTCATGAAACCGATATTCTTATGGATTTTTGCCTTCGCATAATGAATGCAGATTTCCTTCCTCAAAATTCTAGGCTGGAATGAAAAAAAAAAAAAATTGCATGATATTTTAATGGCAGGAATGTCGAAATGAATATGTATGTATGTATGTATGCATGCATGTATATATGTATGCAGTAGAACAGACGGTTATAGGAATGGGATCATATTGATAATTGTGTTAACACTTTCAAAAACGTATAACATGATGATATTCTCTCTCTCTCTCTCTCTCTCTATCTCTCTCTCATGCAGCCAGTTTATGTGTGTGTAAGGGCTGGGGTGGGGGCGGGGGGCACCACGCATATACGCCCACGTGGGCGGGAAAGGGAGAAAATTAGGGACGAGATTTAAACCGAACCAGGAGAATTCCATCAGGTTTTATTTGTCTAAGCGAATCAAACATCCGAGTATCGCCGACGTCAGCATTTGGCGATGCCGAGAGAGAGAGAGAGAGAGAGAGAGAGAGAGAGAGAGAGAAGAGAAATGTTGCAACTTATCCGCCACGTTGGTGAAAAGTTGTCGCCTTCAAGTTCAACTGGAGACCGTAAAACCCTTATGAAATACAGCAATAAACTTCGGGACTTGCCCCCTTGGGGGGCGGGGGATTCCCACACCCCCCTTGAAGTAAGTGCGCGTGTGTGTTAGCGAATGTGATGACGTATTGTGGGGGGGGGTGGGTGGGTGTCTGGTGGTCGTGGGGAGGGTGAGGAGACCGATGGTGTGTTTGGTACTGTCCTCCATAGTACTAGCTGGATGTTTGGGGGGAGGGGGTGGCGGGGACTGTCATCCCTAGTACTAGCTGGATCCAGCCGAGCTTGCACGTTGAGGTATCGTGGTTTTAACTTCCCCCTCAGGAAATTCATGAGAAATAAACCCAATACGTGTTTATACTTCAGCGCTGGTAAATCGTGCCGATTATTGGTGGGGCCAAGGGAACCGGTGGGACCATTGTAGGTGGTGGGTTTATGGGGAGGGGGCGAGATCTCCCACCTCCTGGCAGGGAGACTTGGATGGTATACTAACCATAACTTCGCTTTAAACTGTTCCGTAGCGAATCGTTATCTTTTTTTTATCTCCTATTTATCTTTGGTGAAAATTGTCTTATTTTTTCAAGTGGATGAGAGTATTTTCTTCCCTTCAGAGGTTTGTTAAAATACGGAATTCGGAAAAGATGTTTAGTTCGTCATTAGGTACCCACCCATTCACATTTGTTTGTTATCTGTACGTTATTCATATGTTATATATGATATATATATATATATGATATATATATATATATATATATATATATATATATATATATATATATATATATATATATTTGCTTGGTCTCCTATAAAACTGCAATGTTACCAACCGCATATAACAATAGCAGACATTAATTACAAAGGTAGCTGGCTTTAAATTCATTCGCGTAGGCCTAGTCTTTCCGAAAAAGAACAACAGCTCTGTTCATCTCCAAAATGTTCGAGTTTTTCAAACGATTTCATAAAAAAAAAAGAAAAAAAAAAAAAAACTTTTTCCGTCTTGTTTGATTAAACTTGCATATTAACTTAGTCAGTGCTCTCCACGGAAAGGGAACTTTAGATGGAAAAGTAATAAGCTTTTTATGTTTATTTTTTTTAAGAATAGGCGAAGCTTCCCGTAAAGAACGCTTCCGACCAACCGCGAACTCCCATGATGCTCCCATCAGTAGTAAGTACCACCATTCGACTTTTCCTCTTATTTTGTTTTTTAATCATTCATTTTATTACGACGCACACTGAGTATATTCATTGGTTTATTGTGATAACTGCACGGTGAGTAAGCGGGAATATGGCCGCTGCTGCTGCAACTTATTCCCAACGATGCCTCATCGCAGGATTGTTCTCGATAGGAAAACAGCTTAGTCTACGTCGCTGATTTCACACCAGTGGTTCAACAGCACTACGAAGCGTTTTCAAAACATGCGTATACGCACTACTACCCTTTTAATAGCATATTTTCAATACATACATAAATACATATGCACATACGTAAGTGTTAAATAGCATTAACCTTGTAGTACTAGTACTAGCAGTAGTAGTCGTAATGGCGCCAGCCTCCGAGAAAGATTTCACATCACTACTACCAAGCGTTTAAAAAAGATGCGTACGAATATATATACGCACTGCTACCCTTTTAGTAGCATATTTTAAATAGATACATAAATACATATGTACATACATATGTGTCAAATAGCACTAACCTTGTAGTACTAGTACTAGTAGTAGTAGTAGTCGTAATGGCGCCAGCCTCCGAGACAATCAACGGCCCACCTCCTTCCTCGTCCCTTTTCAATCTTTCTCTCTCACAGGAAAAGCTAATCTGAAAACAGAAATCCATCATCTGCTTCCGGGAGAGAGAGAGAGAGAGAGAGAGAGAGAGAGAGACATTCCCGGGGTTTGAAACGAATAATGGAAGGTGATGACGAAACAGACGACGCCGAAAGAAACGACGCTTCGTTGTTTGGCGCCTCACCTAACGAGGCCATTTGTCAGCAGTGCTCCTTCTCGTTAAGTTGCCGACGATTCCTTCAAACAGAAAACCGTAGTCTTTTTAAGTGGAGGTTTACAACGACTTTACTAGATGGTTCTTGGTTCCCGATTCCTAAGCGCTCACTCCACAAACACAGTTGCGGGCACACTCACTGTTTATGAGGTGCAAAGCTTTATACGCTTAATTGTTTACTTTACTCATTATTTAGTTTAACTTTACTTTATGTTACTTCAAAATGTTTATTTTAATTCATCTCTATTATGTTTCTTCTTTTTTTTTCAGTTCCTCTTCTTGTTTTTGTAACCGGCGGTGCGAGTATGCCTGTCTGACAAAGCCTGTCGTATCGGCGTAAGGACTGAATGATCTTGTGGTCGTTTTCTGCGCACGGTTTTACTTATGTATACGTGCCCGCACGCGCGTAAATATGTCAAATTGCAAATAATAATCATTCATAAAAGTATCGAACTCTTAAAGCATTTCTATTAGAGGAGAAAAGAGTTACGAATAAGGAAGATAGTCTGCCGATAATAAACGTCAGTTTTAGACCTATCTTCCATTAGTCTAGGGTAATTCTTTTCACCGGTGGCTCTTCTCACCCCCCCCCACACCCTTTTTCATTACCGTCAGTTTTTAGGCGGCGTATAAACAATAGTCAAGCAACAAAGAGCCTACGCTTCACACCACCGCACCAGAGCATCCATATGTTATCCCAAAACAACCTTTACAAACGAATAGAGAGCTGTTCCGGTGTATATACTTCAGGAGAAACAAGGCGAGAGGGATTGTTCAAGTTGAAACCTTCCGGACATGTTATTTGTCTTCTAGACTTTTTTCTTTATTAACTGTCAAAGGGAGAACAGCATCTTCAAGCCGGGAGAGAGACAAAGAGAGACGGAAATAGACGGTAGTTCATCATCTGCTGCTTGGATATTCTGAAGTTTCCCCTTCGACAAAAGGAGAACACGAGACGCTTCCAGTTGCCAACAACTTTCCCCAGAGAAAAATTACCGTTGAATCAGGATGAAAATAGCGCGTAACAGTATCTGAGTCTCTCTCTCTCTCTCTCTCTCTCTCTCTCTCTCTCTCTCTCTCTCTCTCTCTGTAACATATTCAGGTCTGCGTCACGCGTCTAAGAATGACTGCCGTTTGTTTGTGCGTATGATTAGATAGATATGATGGCTGGTTTCCTACAAGGGGACGATAGTTTACCATTCTCTCTTTCCAAAAGGGGTAAATAGTTTACCACTTTCTTTCCAAAAGGGGAAAACTAGTTAACCATTTTCTTTCCAAAAGGAGAAAGTAGTTTACCCTTTTCTTTTCAAAATGGGAAAATAGTTTACCATTTTTACCAAAAGGGGAAAATACCACTTTTTTCCAAAAGAGGAAAATAGTTTACAATTTTCTTGCCAAAATGGGAAAATAGTTTACCATTTTCTTTCCAAGATGGGAAAATAGTTTACCATTTTCTTTCCAAAAGGGGAAGATAGTTTACCATTTTCTTTCCAAAAGGGGAAGATAGTTTAACCTTTTTTCTTTCCAAAAGGGTAAAATAGTTTACCATTTTCTTTCCACAAGAGGAAAATAGTTTACCAATTCCTTCCCATAAGGGAAAAAATATATTTTTATTCCCATTCCACAAAAAGAAATAAAAAAGATAGTTTACCGTTTCCTTTCCAGAAGCGAAGAATACATGACCACCAAAAGGGAAAAATAGTTTACCATTTTCTTTCCAAAAGGGAAAAATAGTTTACCATTTTCTTTCCAAAAGGGAAAAATAGTTTACCATTTTCTTTCCAAAAGGGGAAAATAGTTTACCACTTTCTTCCCGTAAGGGAAAATAGTATACTAATTCCTTCCTACAAGATGAAAATAGTTTACAATTTCCTTCCCACATAAAAAACAAAAAATAGTTTACCATTTCTTTCCCCAAAAGATTAAAATATTACTGCAAAGAGCAGGTTTCCTCTCTAAAACGACAATTGGCAATTATTCCTTTTCTCCCTCTACGGAATATAATCACTTCAATAATTTCTCTGCCACAGAACGTTCAAATGATTAGTTCCAGTTATCAACTGAGGTTGGTATATATGGGTCTTCGCTTCGGATACCTGCTTCTGACTAATTATCCGCCCCCTCTCTCTCTCTCTCTCTCTCTCTCTCTCTCTCTCTCTCTGTGTGTGTGCGTGTGCGTGTGCGTGTGTGTGTGTGTGTGTGTGGATTCTGGGCAAGTGGGTTGCATTTGTTGCCAATTACGTTATCTGTCGCAAGATTGGTATTGGTAGTTTTTTTTAATTGTTGAGTTTATATGAAAAAACTTTAATATTCGAGAACTTTATATAAGTGCTTAGTGCGCGCGCACACACACACACACACACACACACATACACACACACACACACACACACACACACACACACATATATATATATATATATATATATATATATATATATATATATATATATATATATATGTAAAGTTCTCAAATAGTCAAGTTTTTTCTTAAGTTTCACTGATGTATTTTATAAAGATTTATGTGTTTTACTTATAATTTGTATAAATAATGTGGAGATATAAATAGGAGTTTAATATATATATTTCCTACTTAAGTCCCCACATTATCTTGAGAATGTCAAAATTTTTTTTAAAAATGAAAAAAACTTAAATATTCGCGAACTTGATTTAAAACTCTCTCCTCCAGAAGCAAGCAGTGGCAACTCCGCCCCCCAACAATAGGTCACTGTGGGAATGAAGAACTGACTGAAAACTTTCTTCTGGAATTTCCCCCTCAACTGACACCTCATAGAAGTTCGGAAGAAGTCTGGCACGGTCGCCCCAGGGTTTTACCTGACAATCCGGATTTTTCCTCTCGGGTGATTCTGGCCGCTTGCGCGTGCGCTAACAACGCCGTTTCATTTGCGAAATGTTTTGGGTGTTCGAGAAAATGTTTTTTGAATTCACAAGATTTTTTTCTAATACGCAAGAAAATGTTTTTTGAATTCGCAAGATTATTTTTTTTTAATGAGAGAGAAAGTGTTCTGAATGTGGGCAAGAAAAATGTTTCTGATTGGATGATGAAAAAAAAATTTTTTTTTATGAGAGATAATTTGTTTGAATGCTCAAGAAAATGCTTTTTTTATGCACGAGAAAAAAAATTTAATTTGGGACTTTTTGGTGATGACGAGAATATGTTTTTTTTTGGAAGGGCGTAAAAAAATTTGAATGAGCGAGAATGTGGTTTTCTGAATGTGCAAGAGAAAAATGTTCCTTCCTATGAGCGAAAAATTTTCTGAATGCCAAAAAAATGTATTTTGGGTATTGGCAAGAAAAAATCCTTCTGATGAGTGAGGAAAATGTTTTCTGGATGCCCGAGGAAATTTTTCTGGATGTTCGAGAAAATGTTTCCCAGTGCTCGAGAAAATGTTTGTCAATGCTCGAGAATATATTTCTGAATGCGAAAAAGGAGTTTGAATGAACAAGAAAATGTTTCTGAATGCACAAGAAAATGTTTGAATGCTTGACAAATGTTTTCTCAATGCTTGAGAAAACTGTTTCTGTATGCACGAGAAAAATATTTTTTTTTTTTTTAAATGCTCAAGAAAATGTTTCTGAATGCTCAAGAAGATAACGCATCTGAAATCGCGGAAAAACTTTCTGGATGCTCGAAAACGTTTGCGAGCTGTGGTGCGTCTCTTTGAGAAATCGTTTGTGTTGGTGTTCTCCTTTGAGAAAATGTTTGTGTTTGTGCCTCTCTCATATATCGTCTGTAAATGTTTTTCATTGAGAAAACGTTTCCGGTGGTGCATCTCTTTGAAAATCATTCGTGGTGTGGTGGTTCTCCTTGAGAAAACGTTTGTGGTGGTTTCACTTTAAGAAACCTTATTTTGGTGGTAATGTTTCTCGTTGAGAAAACGTCTGCGTTTATGTTTGATTCTGGTGTCTTTTAAAGTTTTTTATTTTGTCAATGTATTTATTACGAGGATACTGATTGTATTTTAGTGTCTTTTCTGTTATTTTTTCGGTATTTTATAAGAAAACGTTAAACCTTAGGATGGTCATTGAGAAAAATGACATGGAGATATGTCATTCTTTTTCTTTTTTCTTTTTTGTGAAGGGTTCCGTATTCATTGCAGCTAACTCTTATTGATAACTGTGGTTTGCTTTACAGTTGAATAAAGAAATAAATCAATATATCATTAAACAGATAAACAAAAAAGCAAAAATAAACATAATACAAACAATAATTTTCCAAGCAAAGCCTCTGAACCATACAATGAAAAAGAACAGGATTCAAAACGTCAGGAATAAATTCCTAACCACCTACTAGACGACGACATTCCAATTCAGGAATTCGGATTCGCGAATTCCGTATAATGGCATGCAAACGAGTATACCCTACGACGAGGCCGGAACCTAGAACCAACCAACCCCCCTCCCTCCATCCCTCCCTCCGCAACGCCACCAGAGCTCCTTCCCCATGGGCTTGTCTGCGTGCGTTTGGTTTCGACAAGCAAGGAAATGTGTGGTCTTGCTTGCTTGAGAGAGCTCTCGTCATGTGTTGCCTTCTAATGGAGATTATTGCTGGATTAGAATAGGTGTATTTTATGGATTTATTACGGGTGACTATTTTCGTTTCTACTCTGAACTGGAAACGTTAAATTTTGTAAAGTGATTAGAATGTAATTTATTTATTTATTTATTTATTTATTTATTTATTTATTTATTTATTTATTTATTTATTTATTTATTCTATTTATTTATCTAATTATTTATTTTTTTATTTAACTATCTATTTTTTAGTTAACTAAAAATTTCGATTAGGAGATTTGCATCGTCTTCTTCTTCTTCTTCTTCTTCTTCTTCTTCTTATTATTATTATTATTATTATTATTATTATTATTATATTATTATTATTATTATTATGAAAGCAGACAATCTGCGATATTATTTCATCATAATATTTGATTCATCAGAGTCGGTATTCAATAGTTTTTTCAATAAGATATAAAAAAAAAATATAATTCCTATAATTGAGTCGTAAGTTTTATGGAAATTCGGTACAATATCTAGTGAAATAGAAATTTTTAAAAACTGTTTATCGAGTCATGAAAATTTGGTGCATTATTGAATTGAAGGTTAATTAAAGATAAAAATAAAAAAAAATTGGTGTCTTTGTTTTGATGCTACGTCAGACTGTGTCTTCTTCTGCCTCCTTGACGCCTGGATTCCAGGGCACATCAACTTTAAAAGGGCAGACTGGAAAGGAAAATGCAAGAAAAAATTTCACGTTTGGACATTTAATATTAAAAAAAAAAGTCTGTGTCCCCAAATTAATGAGCGCTCGTAGGCAGGAAGAAGTTGCGTTAATACCACGTTCCTAGTGGGTTTGTGGACCAAATAAAAAAATCATGGTAAGAAAAATAAACTGGTAGACAAAAACGCCCGGTAGACAGAACTCCCCCGGTAGAAGTAAACCGCTCAATCTTGCTCATAATTATTCTAGGCTTGTTTTGACAGAAGCTGGAAGAATTCTCAACGCTTCATTTTTTCTTCTTCTTTTTTATTCGTCCTCAAGAAGTGACAGCATGACTACAGAACTTCTGAATGGCGGTGCCTCGTCGTTGTCCGCATTTAGATCGCCTGGGAATTGTTTGAAAAGTGCCATCTGTTATTGGTCAGTCTCTCGATAGATAGCAGTGTCGTTTGATGTCAATCTTTTACACTAGTTTTTTTTTTTTCTTGGATTCCAGTTTCCCCTCTCCTGGAACAGGTCTGTTGGTTCTTTTAAGCAGTCCATGTCTATATTGTAGGTTTCATACCGTTCAGATTTAAAAGGCTTATTTATAAATACTCATATTTATTGAATGAGTAATCTGAGATGCCACTCTAAAATATAAACATAATTCTTTAGTCATTTTAGTTTTCTGTAAAAGAAATCTATTGAGACGGCTATTTGTCTGTCCGTCCGCACTTTTTCTCTCCGCACGCAGATCATCGAAACTACTGAGGGTAGAGGGCTGCAAATTGGTATGTTGATCATCCACCCTCCTATCATCCAATATACCAAATTGCAGCCCTCTAAAAATAGTAGTTTTTATTATATTAAAGCTTAAAGTCAGCCTTGATTGTGCGTCTGGCAACAACACAGGCACCACCAGCCCGTGGCTGAAAGTTTTATGGATCGCCGGTGAGAGTTAAATGGGAATTGGCTGAGAGTTCCATACAGCATTATACTCTGTACAGGAAATGCGATTGACCCGAAGAAACTTCAGCACATAGTTTACCTGTTTTCTA
>NC_087206.1:2510808-2545808 GCF_015104395.2 Macrobrachium nipponense | reverse complement strand
GTCGCTTAGAGAGAGAGAGAGAGAGATTGAGTGTGTGACTGATTTGCCTTGAGCTCATGGTTTAACGCATTACCTAAATACTAAATACCCTTTGCTGGTAATAGGTATCAGCAGATGGGCTAATCACATGATAATCAATGTTTATTATATATATATAGATTATTATAATGATAATATATATATCTAATACCTCTATTAATAATTAATATCTATATTAAAAAGTTAAAAATTAATAATAATATTAATATTATATATTATATATTTATATTTAATAACTAAGAATGATTTAATTATATAATTAATTAATAATAATATATATCTATATATATATATATATATATATATATATATTATATATATATATATATATATATATATATATATATATATATATAAATATGTAAGCTTCTCAAAGAGTCAAGTTTTTCTTAAGTTTCACTGATGTATTTTATAAAGATTTATGTGTTTTACTTATAATTTGTATAAATAATGTGGAGATATAAATAGGAGTTTATATATATATATATATATATATATATATATATATATATATATATATATATATATATATATATATATATATATTCCTACTTAAGTCCCCACATTATCTTGAGAATGTTTCAAAATTTTTGTTAAAAAAAGAAAAAAAGAAAAAACTTAAATATTTCGCCGAACTTGATTTAGAAAACTCCTCTCCTCCAGAAGGCAAGCAGTGGCAATCTCCGCCCCCCGCCCCAACGAATAGGTTCACTGTGGGAATGAAGAACTGACTGAAAACTTTCTTCTGGAATTTCCCCCTCAACTGACACCTCATAGAAGTTCGGAAGAAGTCTGGCACGGTCGCCCCAGGGTTTACCTGACAATCCGGATTTTCCTCTCGGGTGATTTTCTGGCCTCGCGCGTGCGCTAACGCCGTTTCCATTTGCGAAAATGTTTCTGGGTGTTCGAGAAAATGTTTTTTTTTAATTCACAAGATTTTTTTCTAATACGCAAGAAAATGTTTTTTGAATTCGCAAGATTATTTTTTTTTAATGAGAGAGAAAGTGTTTCTGAATGTGCAAGAAAATGTTTCTGATTGGATGAGAAAAAAAATTTTTTAATGAGAGATAATTTGTTTTGAATGCTCAAGAAAATGCTTTTTTTATGCACGAGAAAAAAAATTTAATTTGGGAGAAAACGTTTTGTGAATGAGCGAGAATATGTTTTTTTGAAGGAGCGATAAAAAAATTTTAATGAGCGAGAATGTGTTTTCTGAATGTGCAAGAGAATGTTCCTGAATGAGCGAGAAAATGTTTCTGAATGCGCAAAAAAATGTTTTTTGTATTGGCAAGAAAATGCTTCTGAATGAGTGAGGAAAATGTTCTGGATGCCCGAGGAAATTTTTCTGGATGTTCGAGAAAATGTTTCCCAGTGCTCGAGAAAATGTTTGTCAATGCTCGAGAATATATTTCTGAATGCGAAAAAGGAGTTTGAATGAACAAGAAAATGTTTCTGAATGCACAAGAAAATGTTTGAATGCTTGACAAATGTTTCTCAATGCTTGAGAAAATGTTTCTGTATGCACGAGAAATATTTTTAAATGCTCAAGAAAATGTTTCTGAATGCTCAAGAAGATAACGCATCTGAAATCGCGGAAAAACTTTCTGGATGCTCGAAAACGTTTGCAAGCTGTGGTGCGTCTCTTTGAGAAATCGTTTGTGTTGGTGTTCTCCTTTGAGAAAATGTTTGTGTTTGTGCCTCTCTCATATATCGTCTGTAAATGTTTTTCATTGAGAAAACGTTTCCGGTGGTGCATCTCTTTGAAAATCATTCGTGGTGTGGTGGTTCTCCTTGAGAAAACGTTTGTGGTGGTTTCACTTTAAGAAACCTTATTTTGGTGGTAATGTTTCTCGTTGAGAAAACGTCTGCGTTTATGTTTGATTCTGGTGTCTTTTAAAGTTTTTTATTTTGTCAATGTATTTATTACGAGGATACTGATTGTATTTTAGTGTCTTTTCTGTTATTTTTTCGGTATTTTATAAGAAAACGTTAAACCTTAGGATGGTCATTGAGAAAATGACATGGAGATATGTCATTCTTTTTCTTTTTTCTTTTTTGTGAAGGGTTCCGTATTCATTGCAGCTAACTCTTATTGATAACTGTGGTTTGCTTTACAGTTGAATAAAGAAATAAATCAATATATCATTAAACAGATAAACAAAAAAGCAAAAATAAACATAATACAAACAATAATTTTCCAAGCAAAGCCTCTGAACCATACAATGAAAAAGAACAGGATTCAAAACGTCAGGAATAAATTCCTAACCACCTACTAGACGACGACATTCCAATTCAGGAATTCGGATTCGCGAATTCCGTATAATGGCATGCAAACGAGTATACCCTACGACGAGGCCGGAACCTGGAACCAACCAACCCCCCTCCCTCCATCCCTCCCTCCGCAACGCCACCAGAGCTCCTTCCCCATGGGCTTGTCTGCGTGCGTTTGGTTTCGACAAGCAAGGAAATGTGTGGTCTTGCTTGCTTGAGAGAGCTCTCGTCATGTGTTGCCTTCTAATGGAGATTATTGCTGGATTAGAATAGGTGTATTTTATGGATTTATTACGGGTGACTATTTTCGTTTCTACTCTGAACTGGAAACGTTAAATAAATTTTGTAAAGTGATTAGAATGTCATTTATTTATTGGATTATTTTATTTAATTTAGTTTATGTTATTTATTTATTAGTCTTATTTATTTATTTGATTTATTTATTATTTATTTAGCGTTATATATTTATTTATCTACTTATTTATTGTTTTTTTTAATTTAACGATCTCAATTTTTTAGTTAACTAAAAATTTCGATTAGGAGATTTGCATCGTCTTCTTCTTCTTCTTCTTCTTCTTATTATTATTATTATTATATTATTATTATTTTATTATTATTATTATTATGAAAGCAGACAATCTGCGATATTATTTCATCATAATATTTGATTCATCAGAGTCGGTATTCAATAGTTTTTTCAATAAGATATAAAAAAAAAATATAATTCCTATAATTGAGTCGTAAGTTTTATGGAAATTCAGTACAATATCTAGTGAAATAGAAATTTTTAAAAACTGTTTATCGAGTCATGAAAATTTGGTGCATTATTGAATTGAAGGTTAATTAAAGATAAAAATAAAAAAAAATTGGTGTCTTTGTTTTGATGCTACGTCAGACTGTGTCTTCTTCTGCCTCCTTGACGCCTGGATTCCAGGGCACATCAACTTTAAAAGGGCAGACTGGAAAGGAAAATGCAAGAAAAAATTTCACGTTTGGACATTTAATATTAAAAAAAAAAGTCTGTGTCCCCAAATTAATGAGCGCTCGTAGGCAGGAAGAAGTTGCGTTAATACCACGTTCCTAGTGGGTTGTGGACCAAAATAAAATCATGGTAAAGAAAAATAAACTTGGTAGACAAAAACGCCCGGTAGACAGAACTCCCCCGGTAGAGTAAACGCTGAATCTTGCTCATAAATTATTCTAGGCTTGTTTTGACAGAAGCTGGAAGAATTCCCACGCTTCATTTTTTCTTCTTCTTTTTATTCGTCCTCAAGAAGTGACAGCATGACTACAGAACTTCTGAATGGCGGTGCCTCGTCGTTGTCCGCATTTAGATCGCCTGGGAATTGTTTGAAAAGTGCCATCTGTTATTGGTCATCCCTCTCGATAGATAGCAGTGTAGTTTGAATGTCAATTCGTTTTTTACACTTAGTTTTTTTTTTTTTTCTTGGGGGATTCCAGTTTTCCCCTCTTCCGTGGAACAGGTCTGTTGGTTCTTTTAAGCAGTCCATGTCTATATTGTAGGTTTCATACCGTTCAGATTTAAAAGGCTTATTTATAAATACTCATATTTATTGAATGAGTAATCTGAGATGCCACTCTAAAATATAAACATAATTCTTTAGTCATTTTAGTTTTCTGTAAAAGAAATCTATTAAGACGGCTATTTGTCTGTCCGTCCGCACTTTTTCTCTCCGCACGCAGATCATCGAAACTACTGAGGGTAGAGGGCTGCAAATTGGTATGTTGATCATCCACCCTCCTATCATCCAATATACCAAATTGCAGCCCTCTAAAAATAGTAGTTTTTATTATATTAAAGCTTAAAGTCAGCCTTGATTGTGCGTCTGGCAACAACACAGGCACCACCAGCCCGTGGCTGAAAGTTTTATGGATCGCCGGTGAGAGTTAAATGGGAATTGGCTGAGAGTTCCATACAGCATTATACTCTGTACAGGAAATGCGATTGACCCGAAGAAACTTCAGCACATAGTTTACCTGTTTTCTATCGCATACCTTTTTTAAACTTCAAATAAAATGTGTAGTGTTTTAATTTCCTTTCTTGTGTATAATCTCCTGAGTTTTTTTTTTATTTAATCGTCGTCTAAAGAATTTCTTGAGTTTTGTTGTAGTTTTTTTCTGTCTCTCATTCTTATTATGAATAATAATAATAGAAAGCATTTATTTTCCAGTACTCCATTATCTAAATTGATTTATTACCCAGTTACCCAATCAGCAACATGGAAATTCTCAGCTTGCAATTACTCTCTCTCTCTCTCTCTCTCTCTCTCTCTCTCTCTCTCTCCAGTAGTTCTCAGTTACCATGACACATAAAGGTATAACCTTTAGTGTTCGTTTCCTGTTACACGAGCTTTGGGAGAACAGTTTAAAATGGATATATTATTCATTTTAGTTCCTACGAACACCTTTGTATTTATATATATAATATATATATATATATATATATATATATATATATATATATGTGTGTGTGTGTGTGTGTGTGTGTGTGTGTGTGTGTGTATGTGTGTGTATATATTATATATGTATATTAATAATATATCCTGCAGGATCTTAAAGGGGAAAAAAATGAAATGGGACTGGAATGGCTGACAGCAGTCGAGACAAACAAAGGAAGAAGGAGTGAACAAAACCATCAAGAATGTCCTTGATCCTGTTTATTATTTAAAGTATCTTACAATATATACAACTGAGTCCGGGCTTAGCAATAATTACCAGTTAAATAAACATTAACATAATGAAATAAGTCAAAATAGCTGCAATCAAAATAAAAAAAACAAATCTTAAAAGCCCTCAAAAATTACAATCATAATAAAGATTATGATGCAAAAAGCATCTCAAAATACAGCTACAGAGCCATACAATGATCAACACCATTACAGAGCCATACACTGATCACACCATTACAGAGCCATACAACCGCTCAACACCATTTACAGAGCCATACACCGCTCAAACACCATTACAGAGCCATGCACCACTCAACACCATTACATTAAAGAGATAAGCATATTATATAATAAGCAAGCAGCGTTAACAAATGAACAAACATGAACAGGGAGCATAAGATAAAATAAGCATAAACAATACAGCAGCAACATAAATAAAATTATACAGATTACTCTAGGAAGCACAGACAATAAAATTTCCGTAGAGATAACGTAACAGTCTCCGCTGTCAAAAAGGATGAACTAAATCAGACGAACTCCATGAAGACATCGTAACAACAGCCATCAACTGTCAACTGGAACTCAGCCGCCAACACACGAATCACGGGAGAAACGTTGAAACTGCAACGCCAGAAAAGTCAACAGATGAACAGGGTTAAGCCATCACCATCCTTCCAACTGTCAAGGCCAACAGGTAACCAATACCTGCTACTCAAGTAAATGCTCTATGCTGCTAAGCTGCCAGAACCAGACTCGCTGCCGTGCTAATCCGAACTGGTTCAAACAAAGAGCGAGCGGCAAAAGTCACCTCGCTCCAATAAAAGCAAACCCACACGGCAGGATAACGACTAACAAATCACACAAGCGTGTTACATACTCAAGACTCAGACATCAAATTACCTTACAATATATATATATATAATACATATAATATATTATAATATATAATATTAAATATATATATATATAATATATATATATATATATATATCTCTATCTATCTCTCTACGAACACAAGATAATTAACTTAGGAATTTACAGGTTTGTGTACACAAAAACATGTGTTAGGCTTCATATATATATATATATATATATATATATATATATATATATATATATATATATATATATATATATATATATGAAGCCTAACACATGTTTTTGTGTACACAAACCTGTAAATTCCTAAGTTAATTATCTTGTGTTCGATGAGAGAATAGATAGAGAGAGAGAGAGAGAGAGAGAGAGAGAGAGAAAGAAGAGAGAATTAAAAGGACTAGTTCTTGCTATCAACAGAGGGATAGGATTAAAGAGAGAGAGAGAGAATTAAAAGGACTAGTTCTTGCCTATCAACAGAGGGATAGGATTAAAGAGAGAGAGAGAGAGAGAGATTTGAACGATTGGTTCTCCCTATCAACAGAGGGATAGGAAAGGAGACAGAGAGACAGACAGACAGCGATAGAGAGAGATAGAGGGAGAGAAGGAGAGTGACGGAAAGATTCACAAAGACATCACCGCCCCCCTGTCACTAAGCGGACGAACCGGAGAGCGCCAAATCCCCCCCACCCCCCCACCCCCCGACCTTGCCCCCACCCCTAAAAATAAGTGCAGAGACTTTTTATTCGGGAAACAGCTCGAAAACTCTCAGAGCCTCCAGTGACTATGATAGAGAAGACTTCGTGGGACGGAGATGTCACTGACAAGGGAGATTGATTGATGGGTGCTGGCGGGATACATAAGGACTCTTGGGTATTTGATGGGTATGAGCTGGGGGTATGCGGTATAATAGACCGGCTGGTCATATTTTTATGCACGTGATTATGTTCTCAGTAAAGTCTTTCTATTATTTGATCGGCTCTAGAGACAATACAAAGCAAGGTTCACTGCCGTATGCATTATTTTATCTGCTGATTAAGGTATATATCTCTCATTACAGCAACAGCGAGTCTATACATCCTCGGCGCTTACTACTGCGCCACTCACCTCATACCACGCGTAATCTTTCACTTGACTAGTTTTTAAAGTTTTTGTGATCCAGCAGCTCATACAATCACTCACTCTGTGCAGAACTTTCTCATTCTCCCCGCTCAAACTCCTTCTGGTCAGACTAGAGAAGCAATACTCCAGTTCAGACGAGAGTAACAATACTTCTATTCAGATGAGAGAAGCAATACTTCTGATCGACGAGAGAAACAATACTTCTATTCAGATGAGAGAAGCAATACTCCTGTTAAGACGAGAAAACAATTCTTCTGATCCCACGTATTATCAACTAGATTTACCCATCTAGATACCTGTTACAGAAACATTTAATAATTTTTGAAAATGAGAATAATGAAAATAAAAATAATATAAATAAAAAAAATAATAATAATAATAATAATAATAATAATAATAATAATAATAATAATAATAATAATACGAAACTGTAAAAAGCCCTAACAACATTTCCCTAAACCTAACGTAACTGACACGCCTCATCCAAAGATCTCAGGCTACGCCAGTTCTTATTTTACGAACTTTTCTAAGCCCTGATGCATTGCTAAGTCTCCTTCTTCTTCCTTCTTCCTTCTTCCTCTTTTCGTGGTGTTTCTGAACACCTTCTCCTCCTTCGGGGTGTTCGTTTCTAACCAAATGTCTTCCCTGGCAGCTGCCACGGGCAGGATCCTCTCATTTTTCAACCTTGGCAGTTCTTGAGAGTGTGCGAACTGCTTGGGGGAATAACCTCGAGGATATATCTCGTTATTTCATTATCTTTCCCTTGCGTTGCATATCACTCAGCTCTGTGCAAATGAGCTTATATCGTTTTCAGTTTTCTGCAAAAAGGGAAACTATTGTGCCGGCTTTGTCTGTCCGTCCGCACATTTCTTCCTGCCCCGCCCTCAGATCTTAAAAACAGCTTCGGCTAGAGGGCTGCAAATTGGTATGTGTGATCATCCACCACGGTCATCAAGCATCCCTAATTGCAGCCCTCTAGCCTCAGTAGTTTTTATTTTACTTAAGGTTAAAGTTAGCCATCATGCCATCATCTTGCGTCTGGCAACGATATAGACCAGACCATCGAAAGATAGATCTATTATCGGTGTATGTATGTGGGATGGGGCTTGTGTATTGTATGCGTCACTGTCTGTGTGTATGTGTGTATGCATATATCTGCAAGTTAATGCAGTGAAGTTCATTGCTTCATTTCTCTCTCTCCTCTCTCTCTCTCTCTCTCTCTCTCTCTATATATATATATATATATATATATATATATATATATATATATATATATATATATGAATAATTATCACATCTGTTGGCCGACTTGTTAACGTCACTGTCCGTCCTGATTTCGTTCCCGTCCACTGGACGGTGGTTCGATTCCATGAGGGGACGAAAATTATTCCATCAATAAAAAATTCCCCTTCGGTACATATATGAAAATATATCAATTCCGAGGTAGAGCGAATTAGATATTAAAGGACATTTGTAGCTCGAATGATATATATATATATATATATATATATATATCTATATATATATATATATATATGTGTGTGTGTGTGTGTGTGTGTGTGTGTCATTTGAAATATATATACATATGAATTCTGATCTAGAGAAACATCACGTTACGCTGACGAATGTGAAGCGTAAAAATGGTGAGGATCTGTTTTGCATTTTGCAATGAATCAGTCGACAATGAAAGTGGCCGAAGGATTAAATCAAAATCGTATCTATATCTATAGAATATATAATCACAATATTCCTTTCCTCTGCAGATATATCAGTTTTCCTTGTCTATAACATCTCGCCAAGTTATTTACCTTAATTCGTTTCTGGACAAAACCCGCCCTACCCAACCTCAATGCACTGAAGACCTACAGTCAGGCTGTACCATATCTAAAAGCATTTGCAGTTTCCACTTGTATCACACCTGCAACACATGTTATCTCGGCCAACACGTGTTGCTGTTGTATGGACAGTGGATCAGGAATTATGTATTTCACTCATTCTCGCTTGCTTTTCGCTTTTGCGTACTTTTCATTCACATTTCTCGCTCGTGTATATATTTATGGAAAGTTGTATTTTTATTCGTATCCGTTATTGCAAATGTTACTTTCGCGCGCGCGCGAAAATACGTAATATCTATGCAAGAACAAATGCATCATTGCGTAAAAAATACGTTACTGAAATATTCCGACAAACTGAAAACTGACGGTATATCGCAGACCAGAAAAAAAAAAAATTTTTTTTAAATGCCGCCTTTGTTGCATGAGCGCTGAATAGTAAAACGTCGCTTTATTTATCTGTGACACAAAGTCATTCTTCTCTTTTATTGCTTTATATTTTTTCTTTTAAACCTTACTTAAAAGAAAAAACCTTGGGGAAAATACCTGAGAGAATAAAAACTGTCATGTGATAACTGTGGAGTCATTTATATCTCTGACATTTTCGTTCTCTCTTCGCAATAGGAGTCTTCGTTGCACAGACAGATTTGTATCATATACATATATATATATATATATATATATATATAATATATATATTATATATATATATATATATATATATAGTTAAAATACACATCACATGATTAAATACATATAAAGACAATAATTCGTAATTGAAAAGTCCCTAAATTAGTTGGAAATGTATTTTATCATTTTTGTGTTCTTTTCTGGTACACTTTTTGTTAATTTGTGAATTGTTGTTTATTTATATATATATAGATATAATATATATATATATATATATATATATATATATATATATAATTCTTTCCAATAAATCATTTCAGACTTGGCTGTTTCAGAAGTCCAGTAACAAGGTAGATCTCGTACTTCAGAAGCTGTTCTGAAAGCCAATTTGCAGAAGACAGCACGAGATGAGACCCTTGTAATCTAACTGGATTAGTTACCCTCAGATCTCCAAAAGATTTGTCAAGCCAAGGTCAGCTAATTAAATTTTAAGTAAAAATCCTTTTTTAAAGATCGGTTCACCTGATCAATAAAAATCATCGAGCGTTTTGCGTCTTCGTAAGTAAATGCTTCTTTTGTTTTTAATCGTAAGTAAAAGAACGCTGGAGGTCAGCTTCAGGGAATCCAGCATGTCTCTCTCTCTCTCTCTCTCTCTCTCTCTCTCTCTCTCTTCTGTGTTTAATGAGCTTCCTGTGTTATGCCAGAAGTACATTTAATAGTTTTTCGTACTGGAATCTTTACAGTGAATTGCAATTTTGTTTATTTCATTGTATAAATATCGTATTCTATGTTCTTATTTTATTGTGTAAATATCGTTTTCTAAGCTCGTATTTCATTGTATAGATATCGTATTCTATATTCGTATTTCCTTGTATAAATATCGTATTCTAAATTCATATTTCCTTGTATAAATATCGTATTCTTTGTTCGTATGTCCTTGTATAAATATCGTATTCATTGTTCGCATGTCCTTGTATAAATATCGTATTCTGTGTTCATATTTCATCGTGTAAGTATCGTATTCTAAGTTCGTATTTCATTGTATAAATGTTGTATTCTATGCTCGTATTTTGGAGAATTTATGCATACATTCTAAAATCAATATCTAAATATCACAAATGGATTGATACCAATAGTAATTGTATGTTGTTATTCACGATGAATATCATTATTTACTGGATAACTGGTGTTCACTTTACCCAGAGATTTTGAGAAAATCATATGCAAAATTTAAAGAGATATTTTGATTATCACAAACGGATTGATACCCATATAAATTGATTGTCGTCATTCTCAAAGTACATCATTACATCATTCCTATGGGCGTTTGTTTATAAGGCATAACTGCCTTAGTGATAGTTATGTTCATGATCGTACCAATTTATAATTTAATCATTGTAACGAGTGTAAAATTAATAATACCTAATTTCGTCATAAATATCCTTTGCAAGATTATTTTCGGCGCTGGTTGAAAAGACAGTTTGTCAATAGGTGTAATATGCAACAGTAATTTCATATATGAGTAGACTGGAAACTGTCATTAATGGACAAACTGATTAAGAAATACGCTTGGTAGCATGAGTCATGAAATGCAGAAACCAATATTCAGTTATATCTATGTACTTATATTTAAAAACTGTACAGATAGCTTTTCGGGAATATGTTAGATTCCCCTTTTCAGTATATCTCTAAATCTGTGTGTACATATCCATAACTGTGGATTTATTTCAGCAAAAGATTGATTAATCTCGCTTTGCACCGAAAGCCAGTTCGGTTACACCCAGAGGAACAATCTGGCAGCAGTCGTAAAATTGAGGATGGGAAAAAGAATTCCGATCGCCCAAAAGAATTCTCAGGCCTCTGTCGAGAGGAAAAACACCGTTAGTTATCGCAGTGTATATTTCCACATTTCTTTGTCCCTTGGCAAAACATTTTTTTTCATTGTTCCAGTCAAATGGAGAGGGCAATATAAATTTTCAGAGACTGCTGCGTTGTGATAGGAATTTTTTTCACATTTTTTTCTCTTACGCTGGAAGGGAAACATTCTCAGTTTGAACTAAAGCGGAAATGAAAGTAAAAAGTGTAGACAAAGACAAGTCTTATTTTTTTTAGTTATATTTTTTACACTCGACGCTGTTGCCGTGGCTACTTCAAACCACAGCAGTTCCCGGACACTTGAATATCAGTAAGAACGTTACTTTGTTTGCCAAGATGATACTTTGTGTTCCAGTAGAGAGGTTTGTTTTCCATGAAATCGATGCCGTGTTTTCCAGTAGAAACGTTATTTTGTCGTCTTTCAGTATAAAAGTTATTTGGTATTCAGAATAACGTAATAACGTTGTTGTTGTTTTTTAGTATAAAATTCATAGTTATTTTGTTTTCCATTACAAAAGATATTTGGTTTTCCAGTAGAAAAACTATTTTGTTTTCCAGAAGAAAAGTTATTTGGTTTTCATTAGAAGCATTACTTTGTTTCTTGTACAAACGTTATTTTGTTTTCCAGTAGAAACGATACCTGGTTTTCCAGCATAAATGTTTTTTTTTTTTTTTCAGTAAAAACGATACTTTGTTTTGGATCAGAAATTGTTTTTCCAGCAGAAACATTTTTTTTTTTCAGTAGAAACAATATTTATTTCCCAGTATAACCATTATTTTATTTTCCTAGGAAAAAACTACTATAGGAACGCTATTTTATTTTCCAGCAAGAACATTACTTTACCAATGTTCTCCCGTACAAACATCATTTTGCCTTCCAGTAGAAACGATTCCTTGTTTACCAGCATGAACGTTCCAGGTGGCTCCCACCTGGAACACGGCCATTCCCTACCGGCCCCAGTCTCTCTCTCGGCCTATCTCCTCACCAACTCCTCTTCTCTACCCCCCTTTCCCCCCCCCCTCCCTCCTCCCCTCCCCCGCTCTCTCTTACCCCCCCCCACTCTCTCTCTCTCTCTCTCTCTCTCCTCTCTCCATCATTTTGTCTTCCAGTAGAAACGATTCCTTGTTTACCTGCATGAACGTTCCAGATGGCACCCACCTGGAACACGGCCATTCCTGGAAACCAAGTCTCTCTCTCTTTCTCTCCATCATTTTGCCTCCAGTAGAAACGATTCCTTGTCTACCAGCATGAACGTTCCAGATGGCTGCCATTTGGAACACGGCCATTCCTGGAAACCAAGTCTCTCTCTCTCTCTCTCTCTCTCTCTCTCTCTCTCTTCTCTCTCTCGCTCCTCTTTTCCATCCATTTTGCCTTCCGTAGAAACGTTCCTGTTTACCTGGCCAATGAACGTTCCAGATGGCCTGGCCCATTTTGGAACCACGGCCCATTCCTGGAACCTGAACGTTCAGGTGGCTGGCCATGGGGGAACACGGCCATTCTGGGAAACAAGTCTCTCTCTATCAATCTCTCTCTCTCTCTCCTCTCTCTCTCTCTCTCTCTCTCTCTCTCTCTCTCTCTCTCTCCAACTGTTCTTCATAAACCATCCTTTATCTGACTTCCCTGATCCTTTTAAATATGGCTCAAACTACTTCTGCCTTAGAATGAACAACTTACTTTACTATGGCGTCCCTGACCGTCGCTGGGCCTTGCATATTCTCCAGATGGGAGGTCGAGGAGCGAGTTGTTGGGGGCGGGGCGGGGGCGGGGGGGTCGTCTGGAGTCGTTATTTAATCAGACAGACGCTGGCTGGATATACCTGGAGGCTGTTGCAGTGCTATGATTTCTAGGTGGTTGGTTCTGAAAGTGTAAATATTCTTTTGATAGGTTTTAGATTCCTTGCTGAGTTTCGTATTGTGAACGACGGTGTTTATGTTATATTGTTTTGTTCTATATTTATGCTTAGTGTAGATACCCACGTAGAGGGGTTAGTGCCGTCAGTGGACCTCATGCGATGCACTGTAGGCATTATTTAAGGTTCTTTGCAGTGTGCCTTCGGCCCCTAGCTGCAACCTCTTTCGTTCCTTTTACTGTACCTCCTTTCATATTCTCTTCCATCTTATTTTCCACCCTCTCCTAACACTTGATTCATAGTTCAACTTCTTTGAGGTTTTCCTCCTGTTACACCTTTCAAACCTTTTACTGTCAATTTCTATTTCAGCGCTGAATGACCTCATAGGTCGTAGTGCTTGTCCTGTGGACTAAATTCTATATTATACTCAACTCTATGTGGATATTAATGCCATTACTTTAGTGACAGAGCTGATCCAGCGGTCTCCTTTGAACACAGTCATCTGTCAGGCAATTAAATAAATGTTATCGTTTGCCAAAACGCCGAGGTAATAGCTACCCTCGACTTTTAAATCACGAATGAATTCCTTTCTGGATCTACAAATTATTCCTGAATCGTAAACGCATTTCCACAATTGAAAGGTGTTAGGTTTCAAGAAAAAAAATTAAACCCTCATTTCATCACAACAAAAACTACGTTCAGAGTTTACGGCCATTCATAAAAATAGTATGAATGGATGGCCGTTTATATTCCTACTATATGGCACTCCAGGTTAACAAAAATTTTCAGAATTGAAGTCCGTTCATAAAAAAAAATTATGAATGAAGAACACAAAGATCCTATGCTACCCATTACGGCACTCGAGGTTAGCAAAAGTCATTCTCAAAAAAATAAATAAATAAAAGTATGAATGAATGTCCCAAGGTTACTGCTACTACTACCCACTACGCCACTCGAGGTTACAGCCACAAAATAAACAGGTTACAGGAAACTATATTAATCCCTCTCTCTCTCTCTCTCACACACACACACAATTCACTTATTGTTGGACAAGTTCTCTCCATCAATTAATATTCCGTGGGTCTCATATATCTCGTAAGGGGTTTGGGGGAAAGTGGGGTTTGGGTGGCGGATTCTAAAGCTGCCTCCGGCAATTCATTATCTCTGGGACGGCCATGACAGAATGGGGTAATTGTGAGAGTATTGATGATCTCTCTCTCTCTCTCTCTCTCTCTCTCTCTCTCTCTCTCTCTCTCTCATTCTCAGTCCGTGAAGGAATGGTGTTGAAAAACATGAGGGTTATTTGACGTAATTCCCATATTCTCTTTTTTCTAGTTTACTCTATGGCATAGTCATTGTTGTGTGTGTGTGAGAGAGAGAGAGAGAGAGAGAGAGAGAGAGAGAGAGAGAGAGAGAGAGAGAGAGAGAGAGAGTATTTATAGCCACGCAAGAAATGGAACATTTGATTGCAAGATCTTTCGCTTTTACTCTAAAGACACTGTCAGTGGCTATATAATATGTTTTTTATTATATATATATATATATATATATATATATATATATATTATATATATATATATGTGTGTGTGTGTGTGTGTGTGTGTGTATGTGTTAATATATATATATATATATATATTCTATATATATATATATATATATATATATATAATATATATATATATTTCAAGCAAAGCTCCTATGACTTAAACATAGTCAAAATGGCGTCCCTTGTTGTGCCCTGTTCATCCTTTGTACGAAAACTGGCAGGAAAATTCTGGGGTCCAATTATCTCCGACAATGAAGAGCTTAGTTTTTTATCCTTCAGTTTTAATTTTCACTCCATACACAACCCCTGGTTTTTTTTCCTCTCTCTCTTTATCTCTCTTCTTCGTCAAAGGAATCGTATTTCAATTTTCTTGACGCTCAGAGATACGTAATATTACTGAGATGTGTAAACGGTTTATGCATTTCGCTTTTTATGTTTTATGTTTTCTTATTTTTTACTATTTTCTGTGGGAGTTGGGAAGGGGGGAGGGGGAAGGTGGGGGGGGGGAGCTAGCCATGATGTTTTAATGTTTTGTATATTCACAGTGAATTTTGACTTTGATGTCCTAATTATTTTGGAATACGAAAGTTTTATTCAGATTTTAATTTCGTAAATCATTAGGAGGACAATATATATGTCTATGTGTGTGTGTGTGTGTGTGTGCGCGCGTGCATCAATATATACGAGCTTAACAACCTATGGACGTAGAATGACGAGAGAGAGAGAGAGAGAGAGAGAGAGAGAGAGAGAGAGAGAGAATATATAGGTCACGATCATTGTTCATGCTGCATTATCATTATCATTTTGTGAATAACGTTGGATTTATAAGCTCATAATGACCTGGCTATTATGATGAGCAAGTCACTAGAGAGAGAGAGAGAGAGAGAGATAATATGATGATGGAATTTGTTCGTTGCATTCCGAAAATGGAATTCTTGTCTATTTTAAATTGATAAAGCAATTGATATATATATATATATATATATATATATATATATATATATATATATATATATATATATATATATATATATATCATCTTAAAGCTATATAATGAGCAATATATTAAATATAGCAAAAAATTACAAAAGATGTTTTTTTTACTCTTCAAGATTTATATAAACCTATCCGCAAACTCTTCTGGGACAAATGTCAAAATCAGCTGATTATCGAGGAAGGTGACCTACCTTGCATTTTTTTGTGTAATCTTCGTAACAGAGATTTTTAGCTTGGTAAAGTTAATAAAATTAATTTTCTCTTAATTATTCCGTTCCCTTTTTAATTTTTTTTTTTTTAAATCTAAACTGCTTCATTATTCTGGACAAAACTTGTCTCTTATCTTTATTTTTAAATAATTCTTTTCCCACATTTCTGGAAAGGTTGAGCTCTGCACAACCTTCAAATTATACAACCAATTAAACTTTGAATAGAATTAAAAGTTGACAAGTTTCTCTCTCTCTCTCTCTCTCTCTCTCTCTCTCTCTCTCTCTCTCTCTCTCTCTCTCTCTCTCTCAAAAATATGTAAAAAACCTAAAAGAAGGAAAAGGATGTAAGTTCGACAAAAATGCAAATATATGCACCCTGTAGCCATTGAAAAAAAAAAAAAAAAAAAAAAAAAACCATCATAATCAAATAAATAACCAACCAAGTAATAAAATCCAAAATAAGAAAGAAACAAATAAAGAGAGAAATCAAGAATATCAGGTAAAAGAGAAAAGCAAACACCAATGAGATATGCAGAGGTGTCAGCAAAAAATTTCAAAGCATCAGCTCCGAAATTCTACTCAAGAGATAATAACTGTATTTATTATGCAAGAGGATATTGCAGAAACGGAGAAAATTGCAGATTCAGACACAAAATTAATAATTATGATGAAGGAAGATCAAATATTATGGAAAAGTTGGATTTTTTTAAATGTCAGAATTTCTGGAAATGAAAAAAAGAACAACATACCAGAACAGGAAAGAGACATGGGAAAATCCTTATTACTATCAGTATTAATGAAGGAGAAAACACGCAAACCATCATAGTGATGAATGCGCAGGGTTTAGTTACGAGTAACTCAAAAAGAAAAATAGAGTACTTAGAAGAACTAACCCAAAATGAAAAGAAAATAGATATAATGAATATAAGTGAAACCTGGTATTCCCAAGTGACTGGGAATGATGATCAAATAAAAGGGTTCCAAACTTATAGATCAGATAGAAAAAATAGGAATCAAGGGGAACCGCAATATATGGGAAAGACAAAAAACAAGGAAAAATATATGAGAAATATAGTAACTCAGAATGTGAACTAATAGCGGTAGACAATTTGAATCTGAAAAATTGATGAACATAGTAATATATAGACCTCCTAATACTAAAGAGTTTGACTTAATAATTGAAAAATTGGATGTATATGTAGAAATCACAGGACTGGACTATTCTTTCCTATCTGGTGACTTCAACTTTCCTTTCGTAGAATGGAAAGAACGAATAGGAGATTGTGGTTGTACTTATACATATAAAAAGAGAGTAATAGTAGTGCAGAAGATAAGAGGCAATTTGAGAAAAGCTATAGATATGCTACTAGAATACAACATTCAACAAATAAATACCTGCCAACAAGAAAGGAAAATACTTTAGACCTAGTATTTGTGAACGAGATGAATTTATGTTAAAGAAATAATAGTTTATAATGCGAGTATTTCAGACCATAATGTCATAGAATTAACAGTTCATTCAAATGAAAGCAAGTGAAAATAGAGATAAGCAAGAAATGAAAAAGTGGGAAGGATATGGAAAATACAACTTCTACAGTAAAAATATAAAATGGTCAGAAATTAATGAAGAATTAAACAAAGATTGGGATACATTTTCGTAAGTGATGACATAAGGGTAAATACGGAGATATTATATGAAAATATTGGAGATAATAGTGGAAAAATATATACCGAAGAAGAAAAGTAAACATCATTCATGCATACCAAGAGACAGAGGATCTTGTTCCAGAAAATCAGAAAGTGGAAAAAAAAAGGTCTTGCAAAAGAAAAAAAATGCCATGGAAAGTTATAAAACTAAAAAGTAAGATAGAAAATGCAGAACAAAAGATTATACAATCAAAAGAAAATGAAAAACGGGACTTGGAAGAAAAAACCCTATTAAATATCAAGCAAAACCCCAAACTATTATACTCATATGCGAAGAAGATGAATAAAAGAAGAATAGAAATAGGCCCTCTGAGAATTGAAGGGAGATTAACGAATGAAAAAAAGGAAATTTGCAACATACTGGCAGAACGATATAAGAGAGAATTCACCCCTAGAATAGATAATGAGATAATGATATAGAAGTAGGGATGAAAATAGTGAATATTTAGCTGACATAGATATTATGAAGCTGATATTGTGCAGGCTATTAATGAATTAAAAATGGAGCTGCTGCAGGGCCTGATGGAATTCCTGCTATTTTGTTAAAGAAAGTAGTTCATTCTATCGCAAAGCCACTTGCAATATTATTAAGACAAGTGTAGATACAGGCAAGATATATGATGAGCACAAATTAGCATATATTACCCCTACTTTCAAAAGTGGATCAGACTAGGCAAGTAATTATAGGCCTGTGAGTCTAACATCACATATTATGAAAGTGTATGAAAGGGTAATGAAGAAAAAATATTATGAAACATTTAATAAAAAATAATTTGTTTAATAAAGGACAACATGGTTTTCGTACCCGGAAAAAGTACACGAAACCCAACTGTTAGTCCACCGTGAAAACATATTCAAAAATATGAAAAGCGGAAATGAAACAGATGTGGTTTATTTAGACTTTGCAAAAGCTTTTGATAAAGTAGACCATAATATATTGGCGAAGAAAATTAGAAAACACAATATCGTGGATAAAGTAGGAAGATGGTTTAAAAGAATTTTTACACAACAGAAAACAGATAGTTATTGCAAACGACGAGAAATCGGATGAAGCCAAGGTAATATCCGGTGTGCCGCAAGGTACGGTGTTAGCTGCAATACTGTTTGTTATTATGATTGAAGACATAGACAATATGTTAAGGATTCGGTAGTGAGTAGTTTCGCAGATGACACAAGAATAAGTAGAGAAATTACTTGTGATGAAGATAGGAACGCTCTACAAAGAGACCTTAACAAAGTATATGATTGGGCAGAGGTAAATAGGATGGTATTTAACTCTGATAAATTTGAATCAATAAATTATGGAGACAGAGAAAGAAAGCTATATGCATATAAGGGACCTAATAATGAGACCATCACAAATAAGGAAGCAGTTAAAGACCTTGGTGTGATGATGAATAGGAACATGTTATGCAATGATCAAATAGCAACTCTGTTGGCAAAATGTAAAGCAAAAATGGGAATGTTGTTACGGCACTTCAAAACAAGAAAAGCTGAACACATGATTATGCTTTATAAACATATGTTCGTAGTCCACTAGAATATTGCAATATGATATGGTACCCACACTATCAAAAGGATATTGCACAAATAGAGAGTGTACAAAGGTCCTTTACAGCTAGAATAGAAGAAGTTAGGACCTAGACTACTGGGAAAGACTACAATTCTTATTATAGTCTAGAAAGGAGAAGAGAACGCTACATGATAATTCAGGCATGGAAACAGATAGAAGGAATAGCATAAAATATCATGGAACTAAAATATCAGAAAGAGCAAGCAGAGTAGATTAATAGTGCCAAAACTATACCAGGAAAAATAAGGAAAAGCACACAGGACATTAATCACTACGCACCAGCATCGATAATGCAGCATCTATTCAATGCGTTGCCAGCTCATCTGAGGAATATATCAGGAGCGAGCGTAGATGTGTTTAAGAATAAGCTCGACAAATATCTAAACTGCATCCCAGACCATCCAAGATTGGAAGATGCAAAATATACCGGAAGATGTACTAGCAACTCTCTGGTAGATTAGAGGTGCCTCACACTGAGGGACCTGGGGCAACCCGACAAGATGTAAGGTCTGTAAGGTAAGGTCTCTCTCTCTCTCTTAATAACTAAGTCAGAAGTTTTGCAAGTTAAATATTCTGTTGTCACTTTAGAAAAAAATATTTATATAAACTGTTGACTATTATTGTATTTTTTTTAAACTCTCCCTAAGTTTAAGAGGTTTGAAAAGTTTTTCCGAATAAAACGTTGATGATGAAAAAAAAACCTTTTGAATTTGTGGTAACTTTCATAGCACAGTTTTCGTAATTGTATTAACTTGCGTACATTGTTTACTGACATTTTCCAGACTCTATACATCCTGGTATTGCGTAAGAGAGAGAGAGGGAGAGAGAGAGAGAGAGAGAGAGAGAGAGAGAGAGAGAGAGAGAGAGAGAGAGAGATGAAATCAGTGACCAGTTTGAATAGATTGATCAGTCGGGTGTTTGGTAAGGTGGTGAAAAGAGTTCAGTTTTATAGAGAGACAGGGAAAAGAGAGAAAGAGAGAAAGAGACAGAAAGAGAGAGACAGAGAGAAGGGGTCCTTGACCAGTTTTTGAAGAGATTAAGCAGTCAGTCTTTTAGAAAGATAATGAAATGTGTTCAGTTCTATAAAGAGACAGGAGAGAGAGAGAGAGAGAGAGAGAGAGAGAGAGACAATCAGTGACCAGTATCACTGCCAAGCCAATTTACATATATGATCAGTCAGTCATCCATATAGCTGATGAAAATATTTTCAGTTTGAGAAGGACAGATAGAGAGAGAGAGAGAGAGAGAGAGAGAGAGAGAGAGAGAGTGAGTATGGTTACCTGTCACAGGAGTGATTCACATTCCTAGGCTAAAGCCAGTATAGTAGAAGGCTCGCTTTACAAAATTCACGGCTATTATGCACTAAGTCCCACATTTCCGTCTTATTTCGACCACTTGATTACTAAACAGAATACGTTCACCATTATACATCAATTTGTTTATGAAGGGAGTGACCGGAAAAAGACGCATCAATAGATTTTTTTTTTTTTATTATTATTAGTCTTAGCAGATTTTTCTGTTAGAGTGGTTTTCCAGTCGACATTATCGTATTAAGTCAGGCGTATTGTATATAATGATAACCGTTCTTTAATAGGCGTCATTAAAAAATACAACGTTGTAATACAAAAGTATTCTGTTTACTCTTTGTACCTCTCCCTTGTTAAAAGGAGAGAGAGAGAGGGAGAGAGATTTGATAATTAGACAGAGGAAAAGAGAGAGGGAGCTCGAGACAGAGAAAGAGAGAGAGATTTGATACTTAGACAGACTGACAGAAAAAGAGGAAAAGAGAAAGGAAGCTCGAGACAAACAGAGAGAGAGAGAGAGAGAGAGAGAGAGTCAGTTTTGATGAGCCCTAATAGACAAGCCATGGTTATTCACTCCGATAGACGTTCAAAACGCTTTTCGAATATATTGGAAAACTCGCATCCCTTAAACCTTCAAGCTCTATAGTAACTCTCTATGTAATATATGTTTGTCAGTTTCTTCAGTAAATCATACAGTTTCTTCGGCGCAATCGAGTTTTCTGTATGAACCGCGTCCCGTGAAGCTTCCCGCCACGACTCAGTGGTGGCCTGCCTTATAGCGTTGCCAAACAAACGATTATGGCTAATTTTAACCTTAAATAGAATAAAAACTACCGAGGCTAAGGGGTTGCAATTTGGTATATTCGATGCTTGGAGGGAGGATGATCAACATAGCAATTTGCAGCCCTCTAGCCTCAGGAGTTTTTAAGATATGAGGCCGAACAGAAAAAGTGCTGACTGGGACATACAAAACCTTCTGGAATAATTTTACAGACAAGTAAAAAGTTCATATTTCTTCAAACTTCAAAGTCTCCATCCTATTTTGCAAATATAGTTGAGGTAATAAATCCGTTTTAAAAATAAGAAAAAAATAATAAAGCTTCTTAATCCAGGAAAACATAAATATAAAATTCTTGATGGTCAGCCGGTCGCTATTTTTGGAGCGAGGAAAAAAAGGGGGCTATTCTCCCCACGGGGAGACCAGTTCGCAGCGAATATAATGGTGAAAAATGCTTCTAATGACGGTAAAAAAAAAATATTATGATTTCGAAATATAGGTTCAATTCTGCGTCCTTTTTTTTTTTTTTTTTTTTTTAGCCGATAGGTAATTTAGAAAGTTAAGTATTAGCAAGAGTAATGTAAAGTGTGGTTTATCTCGATATGGCCTGAATATTAACATATTACAATAATGATTTAGCATTATATTAACATGGTGAATTGTACAGATTACATATTTTAACGTTTATTTCTTAATAGTATAACTCTATTTAACAAAAGTTCCTTTTTAGATTTGTGAGTTGTACTCCAGATACAAAAAATAGATCTAAATGTGAAATCAACGGTAGTTATTATTTTATTACATGATAACATCAGTATTTCAGGAATCCAGGAAATAATAAGCAGACACTTTTATTTAATAATCAGTGCTCCTGTCCATTCATTCATTCATTTACATTTCGTCTTTATTTTGACATTCACACAGTCTTCATAACCTTTCAAATTAAGTTCAAAATCAGTTCGAAAAGAAAGAGAAGTAAATGTATTTGTCCCCAACAGAGCACATAATATGACAATACAAGTTCTTTGCGATTTGAATTGAGCTGAACATCTTCAGAAGGAAATATACTATATATATATATATATATGTATATATATATATATATATATATATAGTATATATATATGTGTGTGTGTGTGTGGTATATATATATATATATATATATTATATATATATATATATATATATAATATATATAATATATTATGTATATATATATATATATATATGTGTGTTGTGTGTGTGTGTATATATAGTATATATATATATATATATATATATATATATAGATATTTTATATTATATAATATATATAATAGATCTATATAATATTATAATATATATATATATAGATATATCTATCTATATATATCTATATATATATATAGATATATATATATATATATATATATATCATATATATATATATAAATATAAATATATATATATATATAGCTTAAGAGATGAAAAGAAATAACATAACAGTTAACACAACAAGACAAGTGTCCAGTGCAACATCTTTGCTTTGGGATATAAAGGAACACGAAATTTAATATCGAGCTGTCAAGTGTTGCTTTCAAGTGAGCACTCTGTGATCTTTTTAGAACTTGGTTGTTTGTTGGACAAACAACCATTTTGACAGCGTGATATCTCTCTCTCTCTCTCTCTCTCTCTCTCTCTCTCTCTCTCTCTCTCTTACTTACATTTTTATCTGTTTATCAACTTGTTCATTTATTCATTTTGATAAGTGATATTTTTTTTTATGTATCCCCCATTGCCTTTTGTTACTTGTTTCTGACGAACACCATCATATTCTTGGGAAGATTGAATTTCAAGCCAATGACCCTCCCTCTCTCTCTCTCTCTCTCTCTCTCTCTCTCTCTCTCTCTCTCTCTCTCTCTCTCTCTATCTCTCTCTCTCTCTCATTTTAAATGTAAGCTTCTAAATCTGTCTGAGTCGTCCTAAGCTTTTTTACCCGTCTCTAACATTCCCCGTTGAAGCCACTGCCTTCAGTGCACCTCACGTGGTGTACTGTAGGCGTTACGGTAGTGTGATTGCAGCTTCTTTTAGCCACAGAGTAACCACACCTTTCTCCAGTCTTGCTGTTCGGCCTCTCTAACAACTCTCTAACAACTGCGTCTTTGTGGAGTTTTCTCCTTAGCATTGTCCTCATCCGACTTAGAGCATCCCAGGAATTCGTTGAAATTGATAAAACAAGAAAACTGGATGAAAGAATGAAGGCGAAGGGATTATTCACATCACAGTAAACGGGGTACGGGCTAAATATCTTTTGGGTGCCAGAGAACCCGTTGGTACATCTTTGGGAGGAGGAGGAGGAGGCAGACCTAGGAGGAGGAGGAGGAGGAGGAGGAGGAAAAGGCAGAGCTAGGAGGAGGAGCAGGAGGAGGAAGAGGAAGAGGAGGCAGGGCTAGGAGTAGGGGGGTGGAGGAGGAGGCAGTGCTAGGAGGAGGAGGAGGAGGAGGAGGAGGAGGAGGAGAAGGCACAGCTAGGAAGGGGAGGAGGAGGAGGAGGAGGAGGGAAAGACCTGAATGCATCACCATGAAAGGTGACATTGATGGTAGAGGAGGAGGAGGAGGAGCAGAGCTAGGAGGAGGAGGAGGAGGAGGGGAAAGAGAGCTGAATGCATCACCATGGAAGGCGACGTTGATGGCGACCAGAAATGGACCCATTAAGTGGGCAGGCGACCAGAAATGACGGGGCAATTTTTCCCAAACCGAAAAGGGAAATTTTCGCCCACCGCGAAAACCAGATACAAAGATAATTAATTCCTTTGAGAAGGAAACTCCCTCGCATTTCCCCCCCAAAAACTCGTCGCTGATGGAAGGGGTAATGACGGAGACGTCATTACCTTCCTGGTTGCTCTCTGCAAATGGCGTCTCCTTCGTCAAGTTGCGTCCGGCAGGAAGGAGTTTAATCGTGGGATTAATAAAAGATAGCTATAGTTGGCTGTCATCTTTCATGAAGATGAAATTTAATCCTGGGATTACTAAGAGACAATAAAGAGAAATGTACGTACCTTTCAAAAACACAATTCTTGAATGATATTGTCGCATACAAGTATGTGTACAAAATGGCATGTACAAATTATGTAGTATATTATGCACGTATTGCCATAACACTTATACATTAAACCCAGTGGTTTCTCATTTATGTTTTATACATAGAAATGTCTATACATAACTGACCATACATATGCTTGACAACAATTCTAACATCGCCAAATTTAAGGTACAGAAATAGTCACGTATTTCTGAAATCGCTAAAATTTAAAGTACGGAAATGTTTACGTATTCCTGACATCGCCAAATTATAGTCACATAAATGTTTGCATGTTTCTAAAATCGCTAAATTTAAGGTACCAAAATATTCACGTATTTCTGAAATCGCTAAATTTAAGGCACATAAATGTGTACGTGTTTCTAAAATCGCCAATTCCTGAAATCGCTAAATTTAACGTATAGAAACATTCACGGATTCCTGACATCGCCAAATTTAAGGTACAGAAATATTCACGTATTCCGAAATCGCTAAATTTAAGGTACAGAAACATTCACGTATTCCTGAAATCGCTAAATTTGAGGGAATCCATTCCAGCGAGATTCAGATATACCTCTCTCTCTCTCTCTCTCTCTCTCTCTCTCTCTCTGGTCGTCCAAATGAATTTGACATTAACGAACCAAACTCTCGGTGGTACAACTTTCCCATCAAACAATGAAGCGAGTCTGCTATTGATTCAGGCCTACTGTTTCCGAGTTGCAGTGTCTCCTCCAAAATAGATTAAAGTTAATTGATTTTCCTCAAGAATTTACCGAATTTCGCTTCGCAGGGACGGAAAGCGATCGCCTTTTGTCGGCCTGTGTGGTTTGCTGCACATTTCCGGTAAGCCTCTTTGTGGTAAAGTGAATTTTTTTTGGTCTTGGTAAAATGGTTGTTCATTGTGACCAGAAATAGTAAGTAGCAAATAAAAAATACGCGACGAAGTTTCTGTGCAGCGTATAATGTACGAAACTCTCAGGCTAACCCTGTGTTGTTGTGGTGCCAAACGAACGATTATAGCTAACTTTAACTTTGAATAAAATCAAAACTACTGAGGCTAGAGGGGTGCAATTTGGTATGTTTGTTGATAGGAAGGTGGATGATCTACATACAAATTTACAGCCCTTCAGCCTCTGTAGTTTGACAGATCTAAGTGCGGACGGACAGACAAAGCCATTCCAGCTTTCTTTTACAGAAAACCAAAGATAATAATCATGTGGTAGCTAGTAAGTAAGTCGGTTAAGTGGGATTTACATAGTCTGCTAAGTTGAGGTACAGTAAGTGGTAGTTAACTAAGTCCGTTAAGTGGAGGTGTTACATAAGTCCGCTAAGTTGGGGTCCATTAAGTGGTGTTACGTAAGTCCGCTAAACTGGAATACGTTAAGTAGATGTATTAAATAAGTGTATCACGTTGTGGTCCGTTAAGTAGGAGTTAACGTAAGTCCGCTAAACTGGCGTCCTTTAAACAAGGTGTTACGTAAGTCCGCGCCTCTCTCTCTCTCTCTCTCTCTAGGCGCTGACGAAGGCAGGATAACTTACGCCATTCCGCTCGCGAAGTCATGAGACCTCTCTCCATCTGACGTAATCGTCGTCGTTTCAAACACATAAAACCGGATGGGTATGGGGGGGTGTGGGGGGGGGGGGGGGGGGGGGGGGGTATACGGGGGGGGAATGAAGTTCCCGGTTTAACGACCCCATGACATTGGGGTACAGTACTGACTCTAAATATATATTGTTCTTTTATACATACACCTTTATTTTTTTTAACTTAGGATTTTTTTTTTTTTTGTTTTTTTTTTTTTTTTTTAGGTACCACCCTCCCTTCCCTTTTCCTGTTGTTTGAAGGGGCTTATGCGTCGATGGTATGGTGGTATTTCACGGTGGTCACCTTTCTGAATGCTTACATGACCCACCCAGAGCTGGTCGACTTGATTGCTTGGGAGACAAGTGATATATTATATATATATATATATAGAGAGAGAGAGAGAGAGAGAGAGAGAGAAGAGAGAGAGAGAGAGAGAGAGAGAGAGAGAGAGAGTCAGTACTGGTCGTGTTTATAGCATGGGAAACAAGTTGTGATATATATATTATATATATACGTATATATATATATATTATATATATATATATATATATATATATATATATATATATATATATCATAAGTCATATCACATTTCCGTAATTCATATACATATATCGAGCTACAATGTCCTTTAATATCTAATTCGCTCTACCTCGGAATTAATATATTTTCATATATGCTTAACCAAAGGGGAATTTTTTTCTCGATATAGATTTGCCTGGACCAGGGCGCGCAACCTATGGATCCTTTCAAACCCAGGAACGTCAGCATGAAGCTTTTCCTACTACACCACCGCGAGAGGTTAAAAGTTCATGTCGCCTCTCACCCTCATATACCTTTCGTGCGCAGGTAATTATTTGGTTTGGAGACAACATCAACCCACCTCGACTCCGGTAGTGTTTGTAGTGCTTTTGACAGCACGTAGCCAATCTATAAGTCATATCACTTTTCCGTAATTCATATACATATATCGAGCTACAATGTCCTTTAATATCTAATTCGCTCTACCTCGGAATTAATATATTTTCATATATGCTTAACCAAAGGGGAATTTTTCTCGATAATAGATTTGCCTGGACAGGGCGCGAACCTATGGATCCTTTCAAACCCAGGAACGTCAGTGAAGCTTTTTCCTACTACACCACCGCGAGAGGTTAAAAGTTCATGTCGCCTCTCACCCTCATATACCTTTCGTGCGCAGTATTAGTTGGTTTGGAGACAACATCAACCCACCTCGACTCCGGTAGTGTTTGTAGTGCTTTTGACAGCACCCAGCCAAACCAACTAATTACCTGCGCACGAAAGGTATATGAGGGTGAGAGGCGACATGAACTTTTAACCTCTCGCGGTGGTGTAGTAGGAAAAGCTTCACTGACGTTCCTGGGTTTGAAAGGATCCATAGGTTCGCGCCTGGTCCAGGCAAATCTATTATCGAGAAAAAATTCCCCTTTGGTTAAGCATATATGAAAATATATTAATTCCGAGGTAGAGCGAATTAGATATTAAGGACCATTGTAGCTCGATATATGTATATGAATCACGGAAATGTGATATGACTTATAGATTGGCTACGTGCTGTCAAAAGCACTACAAACACTACCGGAGTCGAGGTGGGTTGATGTTGTCTCCAAACCAACCTAATTACCTGCGCACGAAAGGTATATGAGGGTGAGAGGCGACATGAACTTTTAACCTCTCGCGGTGGTGTAGTAGGAAAAGCTTCACTGACGTTCCTGGGTTTGAAAGGATCCATAGGTTCGCGCCCTGGTCCAGGCAAATCTATTATCGAGAAAAATTCCCTTTGGTTAAGCATATATGAAAATATATTAATTCCGAGGTAGAGCGAATTAGATATTAAAGGACATTGTAGTTACTCGATTATATATATATATATATATATATATATATATATATATATATATATATATATATATATATATATAGATATAGAGAGAGAGAGAGAGAGAGAGAGAGAGAGAGAGAGAGAGAGAGACATTCTTAGCCACCTCCTCCTCCTTCTTCTTATCTAAACTCATAAGAATGCACTCTCCAACCAAGGGGACTTGTCGTTCCCGAAAGGGGAAATGAATGAATCCATTTCTCATTGGGGGAACACCTGCTCTTAAGGAACCAGCAGCCTACGTGGGAATCGAGTTCCAAATGGGAATCGAGTTCTAAGGTGGGAAGCGAATTCCTAACACCAAGCGACACGGTGGACCCACTCTGATTCCAGAAATTGGTTTAGTTTCTGGAATGTTTATATTTCCTGCGATGGCTGACGAAGTACATGATGCGTTTTGTGACGAGGAGTTGTTTTTCGTCTGTTGATTTATCGTAGTGTTGGGGGGGGGGGGGGGGGGGGGGGGGGGGGGGGGGATTGCAATATGGCTTCTGGGTTGGTTGGAGGCAAGAAACGGTCGTAAACAATCTTGAGAAAACGACAGACAGAGAGAGAGAGAGAGAGATGAGAGAGAGTAACCTGCACTTGCAAGACCCGGGTTCAGCCCCAGCCCCCTGGCGGCCACAGCACGAATCCTGCCTACCACTTGGGGATTTTGTAATAATCTTCTCACTTCTTCCTTAATTTAAAGCTTACCCGCTTCCTGTTCCAATTCCAGCCTTCAGCTTTAAAGCAGGCTGCCAGGGCGCCTCGCTGTTTATTCATCTGGAACTAACGGAAATTAAAATAAATAAAGCTGAACAGTATTCCCCCCGTATTCGCGGTGGGTGGGGGTCCCCCCCCTCCCCCCCCCCGCGAATAGCTATAGTTGTTCGTTTCATCGTAGTTGCAGGAGAATTGCTGTAGCTCATTAGGGTTATGTGAAATTCAGGTCGAATCTTTTATTATGTTCGTTCATCACCTCTGAAAATAACATTTGCTGTTGCTGACAGGCCACTTGTCTTTATAAGCCTGCTTTTTGTCTAGTATTATAGAATAAATATTATATATATTATATATTATGAATATTATATATATATTCAGGAAGATGAAGCCTATTCATTTTTAACAAACCCAGAGGCGCCATTAACTTGAAATTCAAGCTTCCAATGAATATGGTGCTCATTAGGAAGAAGTAAGTACTTATACTGGTAAAAATGTTCCGTTACAACAGAAATCCATCTAAACAAAGGAGCCCATAAAAACACCAAAATGCAGAAAGTAAGTATACTATATTTCAGAGACTGCTGTCTCTCTCTTCAGGTAGGTAATGAAGAGAGAGACAGCAGTCTCCGAAATATAGTGCATAGCTTCTAGATATTGGCGTTTTTATGGGCTCTTTTATTAGATCTATGTATACATACATACTTACATACATACATACATACGTGTATACAGAAAGGTATCCCTGCTTGAAATAACCAGGACGACACAGGGTGTGTTTTCGAAATACACCCTTGTGATACTGGTCAGGTTTAATACACAGTGTTTCGTTTCTCCCTGTGGTTCATCTACATACGTGTTTACACGTATCTATATTATGCCAATAATCCGAGGTCATATACTGAGGTTTATACAACCTGTAGGTATGACTCACTCTAAGTATATTGAGTGTTAACTATTCAGTCACCTTATGTCCTGATACAATCAAGTTTGAGGAAATAGTCACTTTGAATTTATTATAATAAGAGAAATATATTTTAATCCATTCGATCTCATGATGCTTACGGTCTATGTCTAGAGAATAAAAGTTATATAAAGAAAATTTAAGAAAAATGTTAATGCGGGATGTCATTATGGTATCGAATATCAAATATATATTTTTATTATAATAAAAATGTCTTTTACATTTCTTTATTTTCTTCAGTGGGTATTAAGTTTCTTGCATAAAATTCACACGAATTCAAAACTTGTCCAAATGAGATACCGAAAAAATTAGTTTTAAAACAGCTTTTGCCTGGGGAGAGATAGTCACCGAAAAACTAGACCATATGATGGTACCTTTTATACGAATTTATTCGAAAACTACCTGCAAATTTACGCTGGACAAACTATTTGCAGTTTAAATGAGTACATTTACATATTGAATTTACATACATAATGAAGTACGCGTGGTATAATATATACACAACTTCACTTAAATGAAAGGTTAGAGTCTCAACCTATAATTGTTAAACGACTTTGAAATCTTTCTCAAATTTGGTCGAAATCATTTTACTTACGTTAAAAATCCTCGTCAACTTTTATTTTTCCATTTTAGAAGAGAGAGAGAGACAGTCAGACAAAAGGAGATAAGTGGTGGTGGAAAAAAGAGAGTGACACAGAGAGAGAGAGAGAGAGAGAGAGAGATTTCTCCCTTCCCTCTCCACCCCCTCCCCTCACCCACCCCCGCGGAATTTTTCACCTCAACTGCCAGCCATTACTCACCTCGAAGAGTATTAAAGAAGTCTTCAAGAATAGAATGCACTGAAGTCGTCCCGTTTATCATAGATGAATACGGGACAGATCCATCATAGCGAATGGATGAGGTCTGCAACATTCAGAGAGACGTTTCTCTTTCCTAGAGAGAGAGAGAGAGAGACAGAGAGACAGAGAGAGAGGTGGGGGGAAGGGCGCCTCCTAACTATTAATTAGGAAGGCATTTTGCATCCAAGTTGAACGGCAGGTGCCCACGCCCTCTTCCCGGCCTTCCTTCCACTCATTAAAATGGTCGCCTTTGTCTGGGGGCTTGAATTCCATCCTCCTTTGAAAGCTGTTCCTTTGTGATTCAATGATCTCTTGTGTTATTCATGGAAAGGGGCGTCGCGCTGGCTAGAAATAGCAACGATTCAGTTGAATTACTTCATATGAGGAAACCTGTCACGCATATACGTCTTTCGTGACTGAAGGATTTCGTAAAACTTTCTTCGGGTGACTGAGGATGAGCGAGTAAGTATTAGGCTGATCCAGGAGTTGGGAGCTAGAGATTGTGCTGGCATAAGGCCAGTTTATTCTAAGAGACCGTGTTGGCACGAGGCCTGTTTAATCTAAGATACCGTCTCTCTCAATAGCCATTTTGCTTGGTGAGACATTCCCGCGCACAGTCTGATTAATCAACAGATATCATGCGTTTAACTTACGTCTAGAATTTGAGAAGTATCTAGAAGTGTTCGTGAACTATCGGTGATAAGATTAGTGTGAAAATAGTAGGATAAAGCGTCTACTAAGTTAGTTTATCAAGTGAAATACTGTTAATCAGATCAAGATGGCAGTAAGTTCCAACTGTGGCAAAAAATGGCGAAATTTAGCATGTCTAGCAGATTCGCAATACGATGAGGTAGCAGGAAGGGAGCTGGCATTTCTCATATATGAGATCAACAACAGTCCTAACCAAAAAGATACAAAAGCATTCATAGATATATATTAGAAGGATATGATCCTTCAAACTGGAACAAATTAACAGAAAACATCTTGAAAATAATTGAAGAAGCTCCAGATAAAATCCAAGTGGTCAAGAGACTCATAAAGAAAATATACATAAACCAACATATTCCGACAAAGAAAATGAATAAGGTGAACATTGTAAATATCCTAATTGATGCATTAGGAAAAAACATGCCAAAAACATGCAAACTGTGTAAGGTGTGGTATAGCATAGTTAATCCACAAAACATGATAAGAAAATTTTCTGCAGGCAACATTCCGACTCATCCGCAATGTGCTGAGATAATGCAAGATATGAGAAAAGATACCAGAATATTTTGCTCAACCTGTCTATCATGGATAGACAATGTTATTAAATCAAGATTAAATGTACAAATAGTTGAGGATGAAGAAGAACAGGAAGAGGAAGAAGAAGAAGAAGAAAACGGAAGAGAAGTAAACATAACTGAAATGACAGAAAAAAATAAGGAAAACAAAGAACAAGATAAAAGTATGGATGCAGAGATACTCATTGATACTACATATGAGGCAATCAAGCAGCATACATACGAAGAAATAAATTACGATATGACAACACAAAAGAAAATCCCGAAGAGGCTCTACCCAGATCTACAAAATGATGGGAAAGAGGAAAAAGTAGACAAGAAAGACAAAGTCTGCAACCTTTTAAAAAGAGGGAAATGCAGATTTGGAGAAAGATGTTACTACAAACATCCCAAGGTATGTCTCAACTATGAAATCTATGGTAAATGTGCATACCTAGACGGCTATGAGGATGATTGCAGAGATCTACATCCAAAAATATGCAAAAACCTAAAAGAAGGAAAAGGATGTAAGTTCGACAAATAAATGTAAATATATGCACCCTGTAGCCATGAATCAAAATCATTTAAATAATCAATTAAATAATAAAATCCAAAATAGGAAAGGAACAAGTAAAGAGAGGAACAAAGAACATGAGGTGAAGGAAAAAAGGAAGCCATCACTGCGATATGGAGTGTCAGTAAAGAATTTCCAAGCATCAGCTCCAAGATACAGCTCAAGAGATAAATACTGTTTGTACGATGCTAGGGGATATTGCAGATACGGAGAAAATTGCAGATTCAGGCACAAAATGAATAATTATGATGAAGGAAGATCAAATATTATGGAAAAGTTGGATTTTTTAATGTCAGAATTTCTGGAAATGAAGAAAAGAACAACATACTAGAACAGGAAAGACACATGGGAAAATCCTTATTATTACCCATATTAAATGAAGAAGAAAACACGCAAACCATCATAGTGATGAATGCGCAGGGTTTAGTTACGAGTAACTATAGAGTTCTTAGAAGAACTAACCCAAATTGAAAAGAAAATAGATACAATAAATATAAATGAAACCTGGTATTCCCAAGAAACTGGTAATGACGATCAAATAAAAGGGTTCCAGACTTATAGATCAGATAGAAAAAAATAGGAATCAAAGGGGAACCACGATATATGGGAAAGACAAAAAACAAGGCAAAATATATGAGAAATATAGTAACTCAGAATGTGAACTAATAGCGGTAGAATTTGAATCTGAAAAATTAATGAACATAGTAATATATAGACCACCTAATACTAAAGAGTTTGACACAATAATAGAAAAATTGGATGGTATATGTAGAAATCACAAGGACTGGACCATTCTCCTATCCGGAGACTTTAACTTTCCTTTCGTAGACTGGAAAGAACGAATAGGAGATTGTGGTTGTATTTATACATATAAAAAAAAGAGTAATAGTAGTGCAGAAGATAAGAGGCAATTCGAAAAGCTATTAGATATGCTACTAGAATACAACAATTAACAAATAAATCACCTGCCAACAAGAAAGGAAAATACTTTAGACCTAGTATTTGTGAACAAGGTGAATTATGTTAAAGAAATAATAGTTTATAATGCGAGTATTTCAGACCATAATGTCATAGAATTAACAGTCCATTCCAAAGCAAGTGAAAACAGAGATAAGCAAGAAATGAAAAAGTGGAAAGGATATGGAAAATACAACTTCTACAGTAAAAATATAAAATGGTCAGAAATAAATGAAGAATTAAACAAAGACTGGGATAACATTTTCGTAAGTGATGATATAAAGGTAAATACGGAGATATTATATAAAATATTAGAGAAAATAGTGGATAAATATATACCGAAGAAGAAAAGTAAACATCAGTCATGCATACCAAGAGACAGAAGGATCTTGTTCCAGAAAATCAGAAAGTGGAAAAAAGGTCTTGCAAAAGAAAAAATGCATGGAAAGTGATCAAACTAAAAGTAAGATAGAAAATGCAGAACAAAATATTATACAATCAAAAGAAAATGAAAAACGGGACTTGGAAGAAAAAACCCTGGTAAATATCACGCAAAACCCCAAACTATTGTACTCATATGCGAAAAAGATGAATAAAAGAAGAATAGAAATAGGCCCTCTAAGAATTGAAGGGAGATTCACGAATGAAAAATAGGAAATATGTAACATATTGGCAGAACGATATAAGAGAGAATTCACCCCTAGAATTGATAATGAAGATAATGATATAGAAGTAAGGGATGAAAATAGTGAATATTTAGCAGACATAGATATTAATGAAGCTGATATTGTGCAGGCTATTAATGAAATTAAAAACGGAGCTGCAGCTGGTCCTGATGGTGTCCCTGCTATTTTGTTAAAGAAAGTAGGTCATTCTATCGCAAAGCCACTTGCAATATTATTAAGACAAAGTGTAGATACAGGCAAGATTTATGATGAGCACAAATTAGCATATATTACTCCTACTTACAAAAGTGGATCAAGACTAGAGGCAAGTAATTATAGGCCTGTGAGTCTAACATCACATATTATGAAAGTGTATGAAAGGGTAATGAAGAAAAATGTTATGAAACATTTAATAAAAAATAATTTGTTTAATATAAGACAACGTGGTTTTGTACCCTGAAAAAGTACACAAACCCAACTGTTAGTCCACCGTGAGAACATATACAAAAGTATGAAAAGCGGAAATGAAACAGATGTGGTTTATTTAGACATTGCAAAAGCTTTTGACAAGGTAGATCATAATATATTAGCGAAGAAAATTAGAAAACATAATATAGTGGATAAAGTAGGAAGATGGTTAAAAGAATTTTTACACAACAGAAAACAGAAAGTTATTGCAAACGATGAGAATTCGGATGAAGCTAAGGTAATATCCGGTGTGCCACAAGGTACGGTGTTAGTTGCATTACTGTTTGTTATTATGATTGCAAACATAGACAGTAATGTTAAGGACTCGGTAGTGAGTAGTTTCGCCGATGACACAAGAATAAGTAGAGAAATTACTTGTGATGAAGATAGGAACGCGCTACAAAGAGACCTTAACAAAGTATACGATTGGGCAGAGGTAAATAGGATGGTATTTAACTCTGATAAGTTTGAATCAATAAATTATGGCGACAGAGAAGGAAAGCTATATGCATATAGGGGACCTAATACTGAGACAATCACAAATAAAGAAGCAGTTAAAGACATTGGTGTGATGTTGAATAGGAACATGTTATGCAATGATCAAATAGCAATTGTATTGGCAAAATGTAAAGCAAAAATGGGAATGTTGTTACGGCACTTCCAAACAAGAAAAGCTAAACACATGATTATGCTTTATAAAACATATGTTCGTAGTCCGCATGCATATTG
>NC_087206.1:2475808-2503308 GCF_015104395.2 Macrobrachium nipponense | reverse complement strand
AGGCCATGAACGTTTTGATAGATATTGACGTAAATAAGTGCGGAAGTCTGGTGCCACGAAAACCATCTCGTCAATTATTCTGCGTTTACGGAAATGGGCGTTATGTTGATACCAAATACTAACCTTATTTTTTGCAGTGAAATAATCCTTTTAATCCCACTTTTATAAGCTGTGAAATAATTCTTTTTAAATCCTGCCTTTATAAAAGCAGTGAAATAATTCTGTAAATCCTGCCTTTATAAAAGCAGTGAAATAATCCTATAAATCCTGCCTTTATAAAAACAGTGAAATAATCCTATAAATCCTGCCTTTATAAAAGCAGTGAAATAATCCTATAAATCCTGCCTTTATTAAAAGCAGTGAAAATAATCCTATAAATCCTGCCTTCATAAAAACAGTGAAATAATCCTATAAATCCAGCCTTTATAAAAGCTGTGAAGTAATCCTATAAATCCTGCCTTTATAAAAGCAGTGAAATATTCATATAAATCCTGCCTTTATAAAAGCAGTAAAATAATCCTATAAATCCTCCCTTTATAAAAACAGCGAAATAATCCTATAAATCCTGCCTTTATAAAAGCAGCGAAATAATCCTATAAATCCTGCCTTTATAAAAGCAGTGAAATAATCCTATAAATCCTGCCTTCATAAAAACAGTGAAATAATCCTATAAATCCAGCCTTTATAAAAGCAGTGAAGTAATCCTATAAATCCTGCCTTTATAAAAAAAACAGTTAAATAATCCTATAAATCCTGCCTTTACAAAAGCAATGAAATAATCCTTTGAATCCTACTTTTATAAGCTGTGAAATAATTATTTTTAAATCCAGCCTTTATAAAAGAAAGTAATCCTTTGAACCCTGCCTTTATAAAAGCAGTGTAATAATTCTGTAAATCCTCCCTTTATAAAAACAGTGAAGTAATCCTTTAAATCTTGCCTTTATAAATGCAAATAATCCTTTAAATCCCGCCATTATAAAAAAGCAGAGAAATAATCCTATAAATCCTGCTTTTCTAAAAGCAGTGAACTAATCCTATAAATCCTGTCTTCGTAAAAACAGTGAAATAATTCTGTAAATCCTCCCTTTATAAAAACAGTGAAGTAATCATTTAAATCCTGCCTTTATAAATGCAAATACCTTTAAATCCCGCCATTATAAAAAGCAGAGAAATAATCCTAAAAGTCCTGCTTTTATAAAAGCAGTGAAGTAATCCTATAAATCCTGCCTTCTTAAAAACAGTGAAATAATTCTGTAAATCCCGCCTTTATAAAAACTGAAGTAATCCTATAAATCCTGCCTGTATGAAAGCTGCGAAGTAATCCTATAAATCCAGCCTTTGGAAAAGCAAATAATCCTTTGAATCCTGCCTTCATGAAAGCAGTGAAATAATACTTTCACTCCTATGTAAGTTTAGGAGACTTTAAACGTCCATACAGACAAGAGAAACTCATTTTTCGAGTTAAAATAAGAATCAACTCTCCAGTTTCTTCTTTCCAACTTAGATATTTCACACTGGGAGGAAATTGTTCATTGGACAGCAGCTGCCGATTGGGTGACGACGGGAAATCCAAAATTTTTACCTTTTTTCGGAAGGGTAATGTTACGGGGGATTTTGACAGCCGCATTCAGATTCTCTCTCTCTCTCTCTCTCTCTCTCTCTCTCTCTCTCTCTCTCTCTCTCTCTCTCTCTCTCTCTCAGTAAACCTGTTTTGAAAACGAGTTCAGCAGTATGATTTGGGAGGGCCTGTAAAAAATGATATTTCTTTTTATCATTGCTTATACTACTACTAACTACTACTACTACTACTACTACTACTAATAATAATAATAATAATAAAATAATAATAATAATAATAAATAATGTAAGTTGTATATATATATATATATATATATAGATATATATATATATATATATATATATATATATATATATATATATATATATATTTATATTTATATATAGGGGATAATATTATATATATATATATATGTATATATCTATGTATATATATAGATATATATCTATATATTATATATATAATATATATATATATATATATATCTATATATAATATAGATATAGATATATATATATATATATATATATATATGTGTGTGTGTGTGTGTGTGTGTGTGTGTGTGTGTGTGTGTGTGTGTGTGTGATGTGTGTGGAGAGAGAGAGAGAGAGAGAGAGAGAGAGAGAATTTCTTTTAATGCAATTTTTAATCCACTTATGAATAAGGTACTTAACATAATTGGCCCTACAACCAATTAAACGACTAATTAAACAACTACCAAAGAAGGTCGTCATTTGACATGCCCTTTTTTTAAATGAAATTATATTTTATTAGTATGAAAAACTATTAAAAAAATATCAAAAAGTAGTTTTTCACCCAAAAACTTGCAGCTCCACCCCGAGGACCCTTTTCCCGCCAGGAAAGGATTCCAGCAGCATCTGGGAGATGATAATATTCATATGACGCGTCATTAATATTCCCATAATTTCGAATAGCATCATCTGAAAGCAATTTATGCCTGATCCTTTAAGCTCCCTCGCTCCCGCATTGAGGCCAAAATGGAAGACGAGGAGGGGGGGAGGGAGGGAGGAGGAGCCACGGTCCTCCCGAGGCGAGCGAGGAGTTCCTCGGCTCCGCGGCTCCGCTGCTCGTTTGCATCTCATTATGTGCAACACCTGAATACAAATTCGTGAATCAGAACGTCGTCGAGGTGTTTAGGAAGAGGCTGCTGCCCTCTCTCTCTCTCTCTCTCTCTCTCTCTCGCCGAGTCAAAAGGAGAATTAATATTTACTCGTCAATCTCACGCTTCGAATGACTGCTGCTCCGAAGCAGCAGTCTCGCGCTCTGACTCGTTTTAATTTATTCAGGTGGCGTCCCAAGAATCGTCCGCTCCGTTCGTTCGTCTCGTGTCGTCGAAGTTTCGAATCCTTGATTCACTTTTTTTTTTTTTTTTTTTTTTTTTTTTTTACATTTCGTCTCCTGTTTTTGACGTCTTTTTGTTGCATGATTTTGTAATTCACTTTTCATTGTTTCATTTTTGTGTTTCAATCTTGGTATTCGTCTTCTTTACGTTTCATTTTGTGGTTCATTTTGTGTTCTAGGACACTCAATGGTCGTCTTATATATATATATATATATATATATATATATATATATATATATATATATATATATATATATATATATATATATATATATATATATATATATATATATATATATATATATATATATATATATATATGCATATATATATATATATATATATATATATAGTATATATATAATATATATATCATCAGATGGCTTCAGAGAGACAGCTAGCAAGTACCTAGCCTCGGGGACATAGTCTTCAAGAGTAATTAAAGTTTCAAGCAGAGAGAGAGAGAGAGAGAGAGAGAGAGAGATTACCACTTACGGCTGCTAAAAATTAATTTGTTTTTATCTACCCCCCTAGAGTCAAAATATTTTTTTACCCGTTCTCGGTCAGTAGTTACATGGTATTAAAAGTGTATCAGCGAGATTTCTAAATGTTATTTTTTACTGGATATCTCTCAGATATGTCATTAATTCGTTTTTACATTCAATTCAGTATAAAAACGTTCATAAAGTTTTGCCTCCTATCATGAATGAAAAAAGACGCGTTTAGTCTGCTAAACACATACATTTCTAAACCAATTATTGGGTTTTAGATTTAATTCAACAAATATAAGAACATCAAAAAACCTTGATTCCTCTTATTATTGAAGAAAAGGCCCGTTTAGCCTACTAAGCACAAACATTTCAAATAGAAAAAATAGATTATCTCAATATAGATATATATATATATATATATATATATATTTAATTTATTTATTTATTTATTATTCAAAAATCCTAGAACATAACTTAGCAATGGTATACACCGAAACATTTGCTGGTCTTACCAGGTCACAGGTCAAGGGTCACGTGTGAGTCGGTGTGACCCATCGTTTATTGAGAGAGAGATGATATATGGATCGGGCCTGGAAAACTCGTGGCCCAGTGGCAGCAAATATTTCGGCAATAATGGAGGATGGTTAGATTCTGTGATATTATTGGTTAATTGTTTTCGTTGCTTACAATACGTTGCTATTCGCTGGGTTTGGTTTAGTTTAATTTTTTACTAATAATAATAATAATAATAATAATAATGACTAATAAGTAATAATAATAATAATAATATAATAATAAAAATGAAACCCAAACCCCAAAATTACTGTGTATAACGTGTTTACTTATAAGTATTTACATATATTGTGGGTTTCTTCTTCAATCTTCAGAAGAAAACTAAAATAAGTTTTTGTTTGGTTCAATAATAATAATAATGATAATAGTTTTAGTCGTAGTAGTAGTTGTTGTTGTTGTTCCCGTTTTTACATGATGACTCCTTTCGGAAAAAGTTTGCACAAATTATTCATAAACATTATGGTGCCATTAATCTAAAATTAATTCCAATAAATCCGCTAACAATCGGTTCCTTTTTTCAGATATAAAGATCGATTGGACCTCTCTTGACCTCCAACGTGGTCTATAAGTATACTTGCCCTAAGTGTAACTCTGGGACATATGTCGGATCCAGAGGAGGTTACTGCGGGTCAGAATCGACTCTCATCGGGGATTAAGCCGTTTCCGTACTGGCTGTAGGCTCTCCAATCCCGAACATTCTAATATAAGAAATCATTCAAAAAATTGTAAAATATATATGAAGAGCATTTCCGATCATAGGCCAAGCGAACAATGCATATGAACTGCCTATCCTAGAGTCATTATTTATTAAACAACTGGTTCCCACCCCAGTTAAATACCCAGACCTCCTCCACACAACTGTACCTGAGCTAACTTTTATTTGTTTGTCATTCTGTCTCTTGCCTTCTCTGCATAAGGTTGGTTAGCGGTCTTGGTCTTTTTATTTTTTTTTTTTTCATTTCTGTATTTTTTTTTAATTGTGTTGTAATTTATAAATGTTGAATTTTAGAGTAATTTTTAAAGTAATTTTTAAGTAATTTTAAAGTAATTTTATTTATTGTTTAACAGATTCCCTGAAGATGTAATAATGATATTACGAAACGTAGGAAATAAAGAATTGTAATGAATTGCAACGTTTCTAATAGTCCACCTTCACGCTGATGTGTCCTACTGGTCGTCGCCTTCCTCTGTCTCCTGATATATATATATATATATATATATATATATATATATATATATATATATATATATATATATATATACGTATATGAGTGTAAATATATATACATATATATAATGTATATATATATGCCCTTACACATACACAGACACCACACACATACACGTGTATATTGATAATATATATATATATAATATATATATATATATATATATATATATATTATACTATATATATGTGTGTGTGTGTGTGTGTGTGTGTGTGTGTGTGTGTGTGTTTGTGTGTGTGTCAGTTTTCTAAGTCGTAACGTTCCTTCTTCTTTTGTCGTTTTTAGAATCGTGATTTCACTAATTGATTTCTTTAGAAACATTGAAGTCTTTTGCTCAGCGCCGCGGAGCCTTCAATTATTTGTGTTCCCCGGAACTGGAACAATGCATCTTTTCAAGTGTATTGCGTCTTTGAACGTCTCAGTGACGGCTGGAAAAATCATTTTTAATGGATTCTGAAAAATTACGTTGTTCCGACACGGCATACAAACCTTCGGTCCTTTTACAATAGGAAGGTACTAGCGGCAGCTGGAAGGTACTAGCGGCAGCTGGATAGGTCGTAAGCTTTCGAACAAGGGGTTCGGTAGTTAACCTGCTTGTCCGACAGGCGCGCGCGCGCGACTGGGAGGTAAACAAATCACTTTTGCTTTCGGCCGCACAGCGAGTGGACGTGTGTTGTTCGACGCTCTCTGCCCGCTTCTCGTCGTTTGCTTTCTTGAGTATATGGTTGTGTTTGTGTATGAAAGAATTCATTGTAAGTACAATCATTTCTCTCTTTCATAATATTTGAAGTGTTATTGATTAATGATGGAATCTCCTCGCCTCGCTACCCCACGGAGACTATGCCCGGGTACCGAAGGGCGTAAATGCGGGAAGTTCCGCTCTTTCCCGGAGATAGACCCTCATATTTTGTGTGCTCGGTGTCGGGGGCGCGAATGCACCCGAGCCGAGCCATGTGATGTTGTTGCAATAATTGGTCGGAGGAGCAGTGGACTTTGTATGAGGGCAGGAAGAAGCGAAGGCCTGCAAAGGAGTCGTCGGGAAGCTCTCCCGCGACTCCTTTGGTGACGGACACTTCGTCTTCTTTCCTGCCGCCCGCTCAACTTCCACGTATCGCGCCTTCCCTTCGGGGGGGGTTTCTAGGTCCTTCTCCTCTCCTGACTTGTCGAGTGTGGAGGAGGGCGCTAGATACCCTGACGTCGAGTTGTACTCTGGGTCCTCTATCCGTTTCGTCTTCGCGCGAACGGGTAGAGGATCCCCCTAATACACCGACTTTTGCCTCCTCAGGTGCGGTTGCCGCGAAGGATGACCTCGGACAGGTGTGGGCATCGTTGGGGCTGCAGGGCGTGCCGAGTGTCCAGGGGCTGCTCTACCATCTCGCTGGCTCCGTGGCGGTCCCCATGCTACGGTCACGACCACCACCACGACCCTTACAACACCCGGCTACGCTTCACCTCCTCACCTGGTGTACACCCCGCACGCGGTCTCTGTGACACCCACTACATCGGTGCAGGGGCCAGTCGCCGTACCTCGGGGGAGTGTGATGCCGCCACCTGGGTTTGCCGTGCTGCCGCGACCGGACTTTGCGTTGTGCCCGACAAGAGCTCGCCCCTGGACCTCCCACCGGTACCTAGGATGGTCTTTGGCCGCTGGTACCCGCCCATCTGGACCGCCTACACAGTCTGCCGTACCTGCCGTACCTGCCCAGCTGCTGTCCACGGACGTGACGTTGACCACTGCTGCCGTTCCTGTACCTGCTCCTGCTGTCTCTTCTGCCGTTCCTGTGATGCCTGCACCTGCTGATGTTGTTCCTGTTCCTGGCGCCGCTGCTCCCGATGCTGATCTGTTCGGACAGGTGCGTCCGGGCCCTGTTGCTTCGGCAACAGCAGCCCCGGCTCCGCTCTGGATGACAGATCTGACGTCGGTCCTGAGGAGGTTGACGAAGAAGAAGAAGAAGAGGAGGAAGGTGTCGTCGTCGTCTTCATCGTCTTCTTCGTCGTCGTCGTCGTCGTCGTCTGCCGCCTCTTCCCCTTCTTCTTCTAAGGCTCCCCCGCCGAAGAAGAAGAAGGTCGCCTCCCCCCCCCTAAGAAGTCTCCTTCGGGAACTTCTAAGGGCCCGTCTCGCTCTGGTGAGACGGGGGTTCTTCCGCTGGTCACCCTGCTCCTTCGGGGGCAGGACCCGTCTCTTCTTCCGCAAGGAAGAAGACTACGGGGACCAGAGGAGTGCCGGCTAACACCGGCACTTCCTCACCTGCTGTCAGTGGTTCGGCCACAGCAGCAGGGTCCGTCTCGGCCTCTCGTTCGCGAGAGGTACCGAGTGTACGGTCGCCTAAACGCGGCCGTACAGCCGAAGAACCAGACCTCTGAGTCCGCTCAGCGTCAGGTTCACGGCACGGAGCGGAAGACTGGTGACAGCCGCTCACGCGACTCTCACCAGACCAGCTCTCGCTCTCGCGGCGAGCAGCTGGCTACCCGGGCGGACGTGACGGTCCATGACCTGGCCACGGGCTGAGGCTGGGAAGAGGTCCCCCGCCCCCCTTCCGCGCCGGCACCAGCCACGGCTGGTAACCAGCGAACTTGACGCATGCCGTGAGGATACGCACCGATCTCACCGTGACAGTGGAGCTCGCCGGTCGCCTGACCGTCACTCTCACAGAGAGCGATCGGGTACGGCGACCAGCACCAGCTCCTCTGACACACGAGACCGGGGCCGCTGTTCTCGGTCCAGCCGTTCTCCACAGCGAGACGGCTCGACTAGGTCTGCAGCTCGATCGCCACCGCGGGTTGGCGATCGCCTGCAGTCTTCCAAACCCACTGGTTCTGCCAGCGAGCGAGGAGGGAGCGTCAGGTCTGCCTCTCCCATACCTTCAACCTCCTCGGGTTACACCGGGAGGGGCGAGGTATTGAGGAGTGATCGTGAGGGGTGCGCCCCTCAGGATCCCACCACGTCGTCGTACGTACCAGGCACGGTTCTCGGGCCAGCCAGGTCGTACGCACAGGTGGTTGGAGGAGACCGAGAGGGGTCTGTCGCTGTTCCTCCCCTTGAGGGAGGAGGTCTCGGGAGATGCTCCTGTTTTGAGGGACTGGACGGTCCGACTCCGCAGGACGCAGTCACTCCTGAGATCCAGAGGAACTTTGCCGAGGTTATTGCGCTGATTCGTCAGCACAACGACCTCGCGGAAGGATCGCCGCTCCCACCATCCGAGCCCACGTCCCGGCTCGAGTCGTTCTGGCGGGCCCGAAGAGGGAACCCAGACCGACGGTGGGTTTTGCCGCATTCTGAGCCTTGCGGACTCAGTGCTGGACCAGGTTGAATCGCTTGTCTCCGGACAAGACGGTTCGCTCAAGTCTGGCAGGTCGAGCAAGCTGGCTTCCACCGTCCTCTGCTGCACCAGCGGCTTTTTTATTTTACGTGCCATCTGAAGACCCGAATGCCGGCCCAAACAGGTGAACCCGGGAGTTTAGCTCCAGGCTGACTCCGGGTGTGTCTCTGCAGCAGCTCCTGTCCGAGAACCTGTGGTTCTCGCAGCAAGAGGCAACTCGGCCCTGGAATCTACCGCCATGGCAGCTTTCCAGGCCGTCTCTGGTAGATCTTTGGTCCCTCACAGTATCTAAGGTCGCAGCCAACTCCGGGGGGAATTTCTCCCGAAGATGACTCGGCCTTCAGGAGACTTTGCCAGTCTGGAGGAAGAGCCATCTCCTTCCTTGCCCACCAGACGGTGAACCTGTGGGCCAACCTGGTTCTCCGACGAAGGACGCTGTCCTTACTCTGGTTTTCCAGGGCGGCCGGGCGTGAAGCGGCGTTGGGACTTCGCAACGGACCTTTACGGAGTTCCACGTCTCTCTTCCCGGAGAGATGGTGGACGCTGCAGTGGACAGACGGCGCACTGACGACAGTGACCGTCTGGTTCACCAGGCAGTCTCGAAGGCTTCTGGGCAAGCCTCGGACTGCGGCCAAGTCTAAGAGCTCGGCTAGCGCTTCCCTTCGGATGGCTAAGACTGGGTAGCTGCGTCCGAAGCCCCGGTAGGAAAGAACTCTGTCTTCTTCGACTTCTACCAAGGGGAGCCGTAACCAGCCCTCCTCCGCCCGTGGAGGCTCTGGGAAGAAGTCGAAGAAAGGGGGGAAACGCTAGGGACGGCGTTCCCCCTCACCTGCTGCCGGTGGAAGTGGGGGGGTGCCTGGCCAGCCATTGGGCAACTTGGCAGCGCTACGGCGCCGAGACCTGGATTGTAGATGTCCTTCGGGAGGGATATCTATTACCCTTCGAATCTCGGCCACCCCTCACCTCCAACCCGGTCCAACAGCAGTCGTATGTTCCAGGGGTCATCGAAGGACGTAGCATTGAGACAGGAGACTCAAGACCATGCTGACAAGAGAGCTGTAGAAAAATCGTCACGGATCAGTCACCGGGCTTTTACAGTTGACTCTTCCTGGTGGAAAAGTCTACGGGAGGCTGGCGCCGGTGATAGATCTCTCTCCCCTGAACCGGTTTGTTCGCCATCGACCGGTTCACGATGGAGACGGCACGCTCAGTGCTCGACTCCATCAGGGAGAACGATTTCATGCTTTCAGTGGACTTGAAGGATGCGTATTTCCAAATACCCATTCATCAGTCCTCCAGAAAGTACTCCAGCTTGCATCCCGTCCGACGGGACGGTGTACCAGTTTCAGGGCACTTTGCTTCGGTCTCTCAACCGCCCCACAGGTGTTCACGCGCAGTGTTCACTCTGGTGTCTGCTTGGGCCCATTCGCACGGGATACGTCTGATGAGGTATCTCGACGATTGGTTAGTCCTGGCGAGCTCCCGCTCGCAGTTGCTACAGGACAGGGATCGACTGCTCGAGTTTATGTCGCGATCTGGGGATCGTTGTGAACTTCGAAAAGTCCGATCTCGAGCCCAAGCAGAGGATGAAGTACCTGGGTATGCTGATCGACACGGTAGCAGGGCGAGTCTTCCCCGCAGACTCGCGGATCAGCAGATTCAGGGAGGCAGCCAACCAGTTCCTGTCTCGACAGGTGAACAGGTAGCTCAGCGATGGCAAGTCGTGATCGGACACCTGTCGTCAATCGAGAAGTTAGTCCCTCACGGGCGTCTTCACCTGCGGTCTCTTCAGTGGAGACTAAAGGGAGAGTTGGTCACAGGCGACGGATCCCCCAAGCTTTCCAGTGTCACTGACACAGGAGGTGAGGCAGGACCTAGCCTGGTGGCTGGACGACAGGAACCTCTTAAGAGGAGTGCCTCTGCGCACTCCCCCCCCGGACATGCAGCTGTTCTCAGACGCATCGACCGAGGGATGGGGCGCACACCTGGAGGAGTTGCTGACTTCAGGAGTGTGGGACGAGAACGACAAGCACCTTCACATCAATGTACTGGAACTCAAGGCAGCGTTCCTCGCTCTCCAAGAGTTCCAGGACCGCTTGATGGGACACTCAGTGGTGTTGATGTGCGACAACACCACGGTGGTGGCCTACGTCAACAAACAGGGGGGCCTAGTGTCTCTCCCGTGTACCAGTTGACTCGGCAGGTGCACGAGTGGGCCGAGGCACACTCAATAGAGCTGTCGGCACGCTACAATTCCAGGGAAGAGGAACGTTAGTGAGCAGACACGCTCAGCCGTCGGGATCAGGTGATAGGGACCGAATGGTCTCTACACCAGGACGTGGCGGCAAAGGCTGCTTCGACGCCTGTGGGGGCGACCAGTCGTGGATCTGTTCGCCACCCGGCACAACAGGAAGCTCCAGGTGTTCTTCTCGCCTGCCGGACCCATGGGCAGCTGCAGAGGACGCTCTTCAACACCCGTGGGACAACCTCTTCGTCTATGCCTTTCCCCCGTTCAGCCTGATTCGCAAAGTTGATCAGTCGAGCACTGGTCACCCCGAATCTCAGGATGATCCTGGTGGCTCCCAAATGGCCACAGGCCATTTGGTATCCGGACCTGCTGGCTCTTCTCGCAGGAGAACCGAGAGAGATTCCCCCTTGGCACAACCTTCTCGCCCAGCCACACGTCGAGCGGTACCACCGAGCAGTCCAGTCCCTACGTCTTCACGGCTGGCTGTTATCCACCATCTCTTGCGAACGAGAGGCTTTTCTCGTAGCGCAGCAACAGAGATGGCTGGAAACGTCCGTCACCTCCTCCGCAGCTGTGTACCAGGGGAAAGTGGGCCGTCTTCTGTGGTTGGTGTCGTAGACGGGTCTATCTCCTCTCAGAGCCACTCTTCAGCAGGTAGCGGATTTCCTCGTTTTTCTTCGCCGAGAGAGAAGCTCCTCTCAGTCCCCACAGTCAAAGGATACAGAGCCGCCTTGGCGCTCGTCCTGAAACTGAGGGGATTGGACATCTCGAACTCGTTCGAGATCTCCTTGCTTATGTGGGATGTGACTCTCGTACTTAGGAGTCTGACTCGAACGCCGTTCGAGCCACTCCGAGAGTCGTCAGACAGGGATCTGACCCTCAAGACCCTCTTCTTGCTGGCCCTGGCATCGGCGAAGAGAGTAGGGGAACTTCATGGTCTTTCCTATGATGTACGACACTCCAGGGGATGGGGATCCGTGACGCTCGATTTCGTCCCGAACTTCGTTGCGAAGACTCAGAAACCGTCGATCCCCTGACGACAGGTTCGAGTCATTCACGATTCCCCTCCCTAATGGACTTCACCGATAATGATGCGGATGAGATGCTGCTTTGTCCTGTGAGGGCGCTACGGCGCTATCTGAAGAGAACTCGACACCTCAGGCCTGAGTGTCGACGCCTCTTCGTTAGCACCGGGGTCACCAAGAAAGAAGTATCCAAGAACACTCTTTCATTCTGGCTGCGTGAGGTCATCAGGAGGCTATGAAGCTGATGGTAGTGACGACATCCGTACGTCCCGTCCGAGAGCTCACGAAGTCAGAAGTATTGGCCCCTCGTTGGCGTTTCGTAAGAACTTCTCCGTGGCGCAGGTCCTGAAGGCAGGGGTCTGGTCTAACGCAGACTACCTTAGCGTCCTTCTACCTTCGGGATATTGCCCACAGGTCCTTGGATACCTTTTCCTTGGGACCCGTGGTGGCTGCTCAACAAGTTGTGTAGCTAACCCAGACCCTCGCAGGCTGAACAGCATCGAGTCCTGGTGTGACTGTGTGGATGGATGTGTGAATGAGTGAGTGACTGGCTCCCTCTTCCCGTCTTTTCCTCCTCCTCTACCTGTGGGCAGAGGGCCACGGTCGTCACTACGCTGGATGAGGACGAGATGCAGGTGAGCTATATGACAGAGCCCCATCCTATCCCTTTCATTAGGGATAGGAGCAGAATATCCACCACTTCCTTCTACAAGGGGGGAAGTGGATGCCCTACAAGAGTCAAACCCATGACTTTATATTTGCTCCTGTACAGGAACAAGTTCTTACATTGCTGGTACGAAGAGATACGCTTGCCTCTCTCTTAGTACTCGGTCCAGAGGTCTGACCATTGATCCTGCGGTGGCACCCCCGATCAATCGGACAGAGGCTTGGATACCCTCCCCTCGAGCTCTTACGAGACCAGGGAGGCTTCCAAGGTTGGGCGAACACCAGTCTGTTCACAAAAGACTCAGATTTCCCTCCCACCAAGAAGTGATCCTTCCTATTGTAAAAGGACCGAAGGGTTTGTATGCCGTGTCGGAACAAATGACAATTTGTCCAAAATTGCATTTTTCCTAACTATACAAACCTGAGGTCCTTTTACACATAGCCCCACCTCATGCCACCCCTCACTCTGCAGTTTTTGCTTGGGCCAAAAGCAAAAGTGATTTGTTTACCTCCCAGTCGCGCGCGCGCGCCTGTCGGACAAGCAGTTAACTACCGAACCCCTTGTTCGAAAGCTTACGACCTATCCAGCTGCCGCTAGTACCCAGCTGCCGCTAGTACCTTCCTATTGTAAAAGGACCTCAGGTTTGTATAGTTAGGAAAAATGCAATTTTGGACAAATTGTCATATTTCCGGATGTTCTCGACTGAGTTTGCGTCAGAAATAACTTTGTATCTAATAAACTAGTGCATTTAGCGCCTCAGCGGCGTGATCGGTATGGTCTTGGCTTGCCACCTCGGTGGTCGCGAGTTCGATTCTCGGCCATTCCACTGAGGTGTGAGAGATGTGTATATCTGGTGATAGAAGTTCACTCTCGACGTGGTTCGGAAGTCACGTCAAGCCGTTGGTCCCGTTGCTGAATAACCACTGGTTCCATGCAACGTAAAAACGCCATACAAACAGGCAATAGTGCATTAATTTAATGGATCGTGGAAGTTCTAGTTTCAGACATTTATTTATGGTTATTTATCAGTAGATTGAATTTACAGAGGCATAACACAATTAAGAGGCAATAAGCCTTATTTTTTATTTTATTTTTTTTTTTTTTTTTTTTGCAGTCGAAGACTTCAGTGCGACTGCAAATTTTGTATAATTACATATGATTTCCTTAACTTATAGAATATATATATTATATATATATATATATATATACGTATATATTCTCTTACAAAAGACTTCCATCTAACTAAAGGAGCCCATAAAAACGCCAAAATATAGAGAAAAAATACTATATTTCAGAAACTGCTGTCTCCCTCTTCAGGTAGATGAATGACAAAAGTTACAGAAAAGGTGGTATTTATACCAAGAGATCCATCCATAGGTAAGCCAATTTAGGTCACTCCCACTAATAATTTTCCTTTAATCCTTTTCTGTAACTTTTCTCATTCATCTCCCTGAAGAGGGAGACAGCAGTCTCTGAAATATAGAATTTTCTCTCTATATTTTGGCGTTTTTATGGGATCCTTTTGTTAGATTTATTTTATCTTTAAAATAAGTGGGCTCTTCTTTCTGTATTTCTCACTGCCTTCTGTAGCGTCTTGCTCATGGATCCCATATTCTTTGGAAGCTTGAATTTCAAGTCAATGATCCCTAACTGGGCCTGTCCCTACGAATATAGTACGTCTACTGAATATTATTATTCAAAGCAAACTCTTAATCACATGAGTCAATAAAATGGAAAAGTAAATCCACAGCAGTATGTCTCTTTGATTTTGTTATTTAAAATACAAATAACAAAATCAAACAAGACATACTATTGTGAAATTTATTTTTCCAATATTATTATTAGAAATAATGATAAAATAAACAAAAGAAAAATATAATTATGAAGGCGTATAAACCACTCAACAAAGAATGTAGTTGTGTTGCAAACGAAAGGGTCATAAAACCACAGCAATTTTGTGGCAGCGAACGAGGCACTTCATCATGGCATCGGGGAAGTAATTATCATTGGCTCCCTTTTCCATGAAATGTTTTTGCGTAATATTTCCTGTCAATATTCCACCCCTGTCCTGCTATTCACGTCTGATTCCCTCAGAATGACGCCGAATCGAATCCTGTATTGAACGGGTATTTTCAGAGCAGCCAGACGAATATTATGGACGGTAGGCTAGTACTTTTAAATCGATGACATCTGCTGTTCAAAAGTGAATTGGAAAAGGAATTTGTATAGCAGATATAACTGAGTATTGAATTGGCTGGATGCATACACACACACACACACACACACACACACACACACATATATATATATATATAATATATATATATATTATATATATATATATATATATATATACATATATATGTGTGTGTGTGTGTGTGTGTGTGTGTGTGAATGAATTTTCCTATTAAAACAGGATACGTCTCAAGTATAAAAGACCCATTTAAAACTATAGTCCTTAGATTTAAACCAGAGTGGCTTTAATGGGCCTTTTGTACTATATATTTTATATATTATATATATATAATACTATATATATATATATAGTATATTATATTATATAATATATATGTATATATGTAATGTATATTCGTATTTTATATATTATATATATATATATATTATTATTATATAATATATATATTATCAGCATTTAGTTTCTCGTATTCGCACATTAGATTTGCCTTGTTCCAATGATGACAGTCTTAATCAGTCGCCTTCCACAGTAACTGACAGCCTGTCTGATGCCACATGCAAGAGTTCGTGGGACCCGAAAAGTAATGTGTAAATCTAAGGCAAAATTTCCGATTGGCCAGAGGGGTGATAAGTCAGTGGATTAGCGGATTACGTACCAAAACAACGGCTTTTCTCTCTCTCTCTCTCTCTCTCTCTCTCTCTCTCTCTCTCTCAATTGTATATGTATATCTCTCTCTATTTTGGTTATACCTTATTCTCTCTCTCTCTCTCTCTCTCTCTATCAAATATATATATATATATATATATAATATATATAATATATATATATATATATATCTAATGTCTTATCGCTTGGCGATAGACTTTTTGTTCTTCTTACGGCTGTTATCCGTAAGTAATGTTTTGGTTCCTCTCATCTCCCTTGGATATCTTAGTAGAGAGGTTCTTTCTTGTCTAGAGGAGATGATTCAAACAGGCTAGTTGAACAAGTTAACAACTTTATTCTGTAACTCCATACTAGGAGATGCAGCTCGGTCGGACGACCGATATGTTTGATAGTTGGCGTGGAACTGCCATTCTAAAGCATCGCGTTCGATAGCGGAACATTAGCTATCTCAAGCAATTCATATACACCATACGTAGTTCGCCGCTCGGAAGTTACAAGTTTCCGGCGTAGGTTAACAGGTCAACCGCTTCCCATGGAAGTTGTTGTGCAAAGTTATCATAACATAAAAATGTTGAACAAAGCTTTGAGCTAGATCAGGCTACTGCAGACAACGCATAGCGTAATCTAAGGTCTGCTTTGGTCACGTAGAACCTCCTAATGCCATGACCCCAGGTCACTGGTTTATATATAATGTAATTCTTACATTAGGCTCGTCTGCTACCTATTCAAGCCTTGAATAACAAAAAAAAAAAATTACTTTAAACATTGTTCATAGGAGCGTGCTCGTAACATACTAAGTGATTAAATGCATAAAAAGATTCTGTTACATGACCCTTGTTGACATATTCATAAACAAAGATAAATGCATGGAAAATATAGATCCATGTTTGGTATAATAATGATTATGTACCCAAAACTAATAAAATGGTAAAAATCAAAACATGTATACATGATTAATATGATAACATGTAACCTGATTAAGAATAATGGTTACTAATAATGATTATAGCATGATCATGGATAATTGTTAAAGAGTACTTGTCATCTTTATAATAATACAATATAATTTGTATATAGTATACAATGTAATTCTGCAGAAATTCAATATATAGGGCTGATATTTTATTAGGTACCCGAAAAATACCTTTAGGATTGGAATACATTAATGTATAATATTGGGCTATAATGATTTATTAGGTGCCCTGGAGATACTTTAACTGTTCAAATGCAAAGGCGTGAGTCTTTCTTGTCCTACATTTTTGCCAGCATACGGACCGCTTTTCACACACAACAAACACAATTCAGACAATTCCCTAGGCACGAACTGAAGTGGCCAGGTTTCAGGCGGCCCTAAACGCAAACGACTTGAGTTTAACGGGTACGTCATCCAGACGGGCCAGTACGTTCCCTTGGAGATCCTTCTGTTTACGCCTCAGCCTACGCCAAGCAAAGATGTTGACGGCGATAACCAATATGGCCGTCACGCTGAACACGGCTAGCAGAATGTAGTAGCGAAGATGTTCTCCACCTGCTATAAGTCGATGACGCGTGGGTCATCTCAGCCAGTTGCGTCAGACGATGAGCTACTCGCGCGTTGTATGGGAGAGGTAGTGATGGGATGATTGTGGTAGCCCACGTGTAGTTCGCGAAATACGCCTTCTCACGTATTATCGTGTTGACCCTCTAACGGTATAGTTTGTAGATGTCCCCGTACAACCATCGGTCGCTACGAAGATAGGGGCATGGGCGGTGGATGTGTCCGGACACACGACGTCGAATCCGGCCTTATCATAACGGATCCAGGAACCATTATTCATCCTGTAATTGAATTTATTACCGTAAAAGGGATAAAGTTTCCCCAGACAACCTTCGCTTGTATGAGAGAGAGAGCCGTTTAGCACTATGTCTAACTCACATGAATCCGTTGATATAGGATAGAATTCAAAAGAGTCAGCTGTACAAATTTTATTATTCATGGCTTCTGAACAGTGAGTGAGTTTATCTAAGTCTTTAATGACTGTAAATGATTTCTTATCAGAAGAAATCAGTACATGCCCCGTTAAATTGGATATTACTGGATTTGAGTTATTCGTCATAAAAGTAGGAAACGGTGCTATTTTGTATGATTGCCAAGCATCGGAAGAATCAAAAGGAATTGTGATCATAATTCTATAATTTTCAACGCTGACTGATATTAGGCTATAATAGAATTCTACTTTATATGGGCATCTAATAAAGGAATATAACCTAGCTTCTCCCGTCCGTTTTCTAAAGTTAACGTCAGATCTTTAATAGGCATGAGGTGAGGATCGAACAACAGACACCCTTTTGTTGCTTAACGTAAATTGCTTCTTGTCTTCTTCTACGTAATCTTTTGACTTTTCAATAAAATGTGATATTTTCACACGGATATGATCTATTTTCGAACTATAGTAAGCTAAAGTAGCCAGCAAATGTTGAACTTCCATGACCTGATCGATATTATTTGAATGTTCATTAACGATATTCATTATTTGATTGATCGAAGATAACTGGCTGCGAAGTTCTGATAAGGCCAGTTCCGTTTTGTGTTGCAAAAAACTCAATTCTTTATTTTGATTATTTATCTTGAGGCGATTTGAGATTCCTAAGCCTAGATTCGCAACTGATCCTAAGATGTTTATAGTCCAGCTAGAATAAGCGGGTTGCGGCGTTCAAGAGTATTGTGCCGCACAGACCACATCAGCAGGTCACGAGCGAGTTCTTCTGCCTCGGCGGTTTTATTTTGTATGTCATAAGACAACATTTCTTTTCTGCGACGCTTATTGTTGAGCTAGTGAAATCTCTGAGTTAGCATGAAAATTACGTTCATGCATTTCCTTAAGGGAATACCAACCTCATCAGGTCATTCTTTAAGTTAAGGACGTCATCTTCAGGTAAGAAAATAGCATGCATATCTACTTCGATAATAATATTACTTGACACGATGAATACATCATCGATTCTCTCGATAATCGAGCCATGATTAAAAGCTATGTCTTTAGTCCTAGCGCTCTTTCCATACACAAAGATGTTCTGAATACACAATATCACTCCTAACAATAACAGATTCATTTTTGAAAACCTGCAATGAGTAAAACAGATGTAATAACTCGCGTAAAAGAATAGGTTTACATACAATATGATTAATAGATATATATATAATAATTATTATACAAGTTTCATAAATACAACCATTTTTTCCCTCACTCCATCTACCTTTCTTTAGATTCTGATATGTGCCAATGGGACTATTTTCACATCAGTGGGTTTGGATACATTTTGAACCCTAACTCTATTGGCCGTTAAATTTTCTAGTAAATGGTTAAACGGGCCTTCAAACTTAGGTGTCAGTTTATAATTTAAACCTTTACGCACGTATACTTGTATGTAATACTGATCGCCCCCCGGCATATGTTTCTAGTTGGGCTTAGCTATTTTATCATGATTTTTTTTCATTATTATCTGTGCTTCTTCTAAATTCTTACGAATTATATTATATCGACTTATGCTTGCATCCATAACATCCTTTAGAGGATTTGATAAATTAGTTGTAGGCTTTAAGATGTGGAAAGGCGTTCGGGCCGGGATACCGTATAGTGCCTCGTGCGGTGTCATTTTAATAGCACGTGATACGAGTGATTAAGTGTGCTTAGTACCGCAGGTATGGCAATGTCCCAGTTGGGATCTGCCCCCCTAAGGTGACCCTTAAAATGTTTAAAACCTTACGATTTGCCCTATCCACTAGCCCATTAGACTCTGGGTGATAGATCATGGTATTGATTTTTTTTCTTTATACAAAGGAATTCGCACAAGGAGTTAAGGAAATGATTATTATTGAACTCCCCGCCCGAGTCTGAGATAATGAGTGTGGAATTCCATGTTTACAAATGTAGCACTCGTAAAACTTCCTAGCGCACTCAACCGCGGTTTTTGTTTTAAGCGCTATAAGTTCTGTATATCGAGTCAAAGCGTCTATAATTACTAGGAGGTGCTTATTTCCTCTGTCTGACTCGTAAAATCCTGTTAATAAATCTAAATGTACTCTTTCAAAGGGTTGATTTGGCACGGGGGGTAAGCCCCTATGGCTGACAGGTGTCTTCGTGTGCCCTTTGTATTCTTGACAAGTGCGACAATTTGCTATGTGTTTTTTTATATCTCTAAGCATCGTATGCCAATAAAATAAGGATTTGGCTTTCTGTGACATCAAGGTATAACCCGGGTGTCCGTGCAGTGGATTTTCATGCAACCACTTTAAGACAGTGGGTATGAGTGAGATAGGCACCACCACCTGGTTGTTATTCAACTGCGGTGTGTTGCGGGTTTTCCTCGTCACAGATCTACACAGGATATTTTCCTGTATGGATATAATTCTGGCTGCTTATTAACTTTAGGTATCGTTTTTTCCTTCGGATTTCCGTTTTAACGCAATGATGATTTTTTCTATTTGCGGATCTTTTCTTTCTTTGTTCCGTCTGTAATAGTTCAGCACTCCAGCCCAGATCTTCCTGTTCGGATATAGTTTTAACAACGGGCATGGAGGTTGAGATATCTATTAATTCAGCTAATGGCTCGGTACAAGATGAAGAGGGGTTGCGTGATAATGCGTCAGCAATGATATTGCTTTCCCAGGTAAATACCCGATCCTCGCGCCAAAGTCCTGAATGATCATGTGCCACCGAGTTCGCTTGGGGCTGTGACTAAAGCCTTTAAAGAAGTCGGTTAGGGGCTTATGATCAGTGAGAACCTTGACGGGATAACCGTAGATTATGAATTTTAAAGTGCACGAGTGAATTAACAATAGCGAGCCCTTCCTTGTCTATTACTGCATATTTACTTTCGGAAGGTCTCAGTTTACGTGAATAAAAAGCTATAGGGAAAAACTGTCTATCATATTGTTGAAACAATACCCCCACCTACTCCTAGGGTCTGAGGCGTCTGTTGCTATGAAAAATTCCTTATTGAAGTCAGGAAATTTCAAGATAGGAGAACTACACAGTTCATCTTTCAATTTATCGAACGCCTGTTGATGAATTTCAGACCATACGAAATCTACGCCCTTTTTTATAAGATCGGTTAGGGGAGCGGCTATGATTGAGTAGTTGCGGATGAAGCGGCGATAGTACCGCTGCATCCTAAAAATTGCTGTATTCCCTTGACGTTAGTAGGTATCGGAAAGTTACGGATAGCCGACACCTTATCGTGGACGACTTTAAGACCTTCACTAGAAACCGTGAAACCTAGATAGACTAGTTCTGTTTTAAAAATTCACACTTACTATCTTTACCCTTAATTTATGCTGCCTTAACCTTTGTAACACTAACTCCAATTTACGTAAATGCTCTTCTAATGTGTTGGAAAAGATTACTAAGTCATCCATGTAGGCATGTAGGATATCTCCCAACAAGTCTCCAAACACGACGTTTATCATACGAGTAAAAAGTTTATAGGAGCACACGTAAACCAAAAGGCATACGCAAAAATTCATAATGTCCCCTGGCTGTGCTGAAGGCAGTGTATGGGATACTTTCTTGTTCCATCGGAATCTGATGAAATCCTTTTTAGTAAGTCTAGGCTGTGAAATATTTTATTCTGGCCTAGTAAAGATAGGATATCATCGGTACATGGTACTGGGAATCTGTCAGGGATTGTTTCTTCGTTTAAACGACGAAAATCTACGCATATCCGCCAAGTTCGATCTTTTTTCGGTACTACTATTAACGGAAAATTATAAGGGCTGTTTGATTTCCTAATGACTCCTTCCTTTAACATTTTACCTACTTCCTCTGTTATCTCATTCTGAAATTTCATAGGAAGTCTGTACGAAGGTACATAGATTACTTTCTGTTTGTCCTTGAGCCTGATTTGATGCTCTATGACATCCGTTTTTCCTAAGGTTCCATCCGTAGTGGAAAAAACATCATGATATTTAGTTAACAGATTCAAAAATTTCTGCTGAATTTCTTCTTCTTGAATATCTTTATTTTTGATTTTGTTCTTTATAGATTGCAAAAGGGTTTCATCCGCGACTGATTGAGCGTGATTTATCTCAGCTACGGTAAGAATGCGATGTTTTATAAACTTCGGCATCCAAGATATGTTGATTTTTGTGGATTACTAAAGTGATATTCAAATGATTACAGACTTCGATATTACATTGCTGTTGTGAGCCGACTGTATAAACGGCTTGTGTGACGGATAACGATAATCCGTGTGTTTTCAGAGTTTCGGAAAGGATTAATGTTTCAGATCCTGGCAAGGTTCTTTTTTACACGCACTAATATATTTGAAGTTACGTTAGGCTCGAGAGTTTGCGTGCAAGCTGATATTACGGGTGAGCGAGAGTTCTGTTGGGTTTGCCTGTATTATTTCTTGGTTCATGAGACAGGTGATTGGTTCCGTAATGTAAGTGACAACTCTGTCTGTCTCTTTATTATCTAAAACAGATTTTAGGGTATTAGAAGACCTATAGAATTTCCCTTTGATATACACGCCGTGTTTTGCAGGTGCTAAGATAATATTTTGATGCCCATGAACGGGTGGGTATCCGATAATACTGCGGGATACATATTAATGTTTTGTACAACGACAAAGGTATCAGCAAACGTGCGCTTACCGACCTTGTACTGTACATGAGTTACGCCCACACATTTAATTCATTATTCCCAATGCCTGAGAGCCTTATTCCGGACTTTTCTATAGGGAAATTTGAAAAGAGTAAATGATGAGTCCTTTAAATCCATTATATTACGTGGACTACCAGAATCAAAGAACAAAGTGAATGACTTATGGTCCAAATTTACTGCATGTAAGGTTGGTCGCAACTCGTTTTGACTAATAATTGCATGAATTTGTTGCAAATCTACGGGAACCTGCACAGATTTTTTTGATTCGGCCGTGTGTTTCATAGGAAAATCAATTGTGTCTCACAATGATCTGATAAATGATTAAACTGATTATTTGATACAAAGATGTTGATATTGATGACCCAACATCGCCTCTCTCTTGGAGTGAACTACGTGGTATTTGTTTTGTTTATCACACCCTGAAAATTCGCTTGCCCTTGCGAGTTTTCTGGCTAGGCGGCCCAGGAACAGAGGTACCTGAAGCACGATTGTTTGTTTCTGCTGTGTGCAGAATTTCCGTTTGGTTGTTTCTTCTTATAGTACTGAGGACCCTTCTTTTTATTTGCACTAGCAACTGGTTGCGTGTTTGTAGCGTTTGGCTGTTGATTCCTCGAGTAGCAACGGTTATATGAATGAGTTGAACTATTGTGTATTGAACAAAACGCGTCCGCAGTCTGAAATCATGTGACCTGGTCGTTTACAGTTATAACAAACCATCCCTGCAACTTGATTATTATTATGTACCACATTTACTTGTTGTGGCTTGTTCTCATTTTTTGCAAAAACTTGAATGAGCGAAGGATCTAGGTCGGTACATTTTAGACATGTGTTTTTTGATTTGTTTATACACATCTAATTCCGTACTGTCGGGCTGCAATTTTTTATCAAAACACCGTACTAACGCGTTCAGGCAACATTACAGTGATAGACGTAAGGTAGATCAAACGGATAAAATCTTTCACTTTGATTTTAGCACCCGCAACCCACCCGGAGTTACCTAAACTATCCTGATATTCATTTAGCCGGTCGGCAATTAGCGCCGCCCGCTCGACAACATTGAGCTGAGTCATGGAGGCTTGGTTAAGGATATTTCTCAATGCCAATACTACATCTAAAGCCTCTTCACCCCCATACACGGCAACGTAATCTTATTTTGAACTCGTCCATGTAAGCGCTTCTTGGAAGAAACCCCCTTAGATACGCACTTGCGTCGCCTTTAACAAAGTCAACGAAGCTCTTGGCCTCCTGTATTGTACTGCTGGGTCTGTGATGCTTTTTGCATTTAAATGAGCGTCTACAGATGAGATCCATGCCTCAACATTTTGAGGCAGGAACCCATTGACCCGACCTTGAAAAGGGACTATCGCTACCTCCAGCGCTAACGAGAGTCCACCACGTTGGGGTTGCCAGCCGGAGTGGTTGCCATTTCGGCTTTCACTTTTTTCTTATCAGTTCTATTCCTTGCAATCCTATCAAAATATCTATAAGAGTACACTCGACCACTACGTAAACGCATAAGCAATGTACTGTATAAGTGTGTTATAATAAAATAGGAAAATCCCCCAAAAGATACAAAATACAGATAATATGATAAAATATTATACGGAGAATTCCTGCAAGAAATGGTTAATGACAACTAGAAAAGAAAAAAAATTAATCTGCGGCGAGAACCTCGTAGTTGAAGATAGGTTCTGTAATGAAGGAAGATTAATATGGCGAACAACTCACCCCCAGAATACTGGACGATCGACTCTTGATGAACAACACTTCACTGAGGAAAAGACCTGAATAGATAAAAATGGTACTTAGCTCCAGATTATATTGCGAAGGATTGTTGACATGGGATGACGTCACAGTTCCTGTCCACGTCTCGCGTCGGAAGTCGTGATGACGTCACGGCCTTCTCTCGGTGCACGATGCGCGGTAGAGTCCAAGATTGATGACGTCACAGCCTCCGTCCTTGCTAGATCGGGTGATGTTCTCTGTGTTTGTTTTCTTCATTCCGTCGATGTTCGATGCCGCCCTCGTCCGGTGTAGATTCTCGAAGATAAGTGATAACAGTTGCTCAAACGTCAGTGTTAAATGCTTGTATTCCTCTCGATGAAGGACATAGTTGCGTCTTCATAAACTGTTGGCGTTGATTGACGATCCCGTTTTTCCTCGTTTTTTTTCGTTTGATGTTGAAGGTGGAAGTTAGTTCTTGTAGACCTTCGTCGGCTGATATGGGTCTTGTTAATTATGTTCTTCGTTTATTCGCTTGCCACCACTTCTAATGTTCTTATCGCTTGGCGATAGACTTTTTTGTTCTTCCCTTACGGCTGTTATCCGTAAGTAATGTTTTGGGTTCCTCTCATCTCCCTTGGATATCTTAATAGAGAGGTTCTTTCTTGTCTAGAGGAGATGATTCAAACAGGCTAGTTGAACAAGTTAACAACTTTATTCTGGTAACTCCATACTAGGAGATGCAGCTCGGTCGGACGACCGATATGTTTGATAGTTGGCGTGGAACTGCCATTCTAAAGCAACGCGTCGATAGCGGAACATTAGCTATCTCAGCAAATTCATAATAAAAACACATACGTAGTTCGCCGGCTCGGAAGTTACAAGTTTCCGGCGTAGGTTAACAGGTCAACCGCTTCCCCATGGAAGTTTGTTGTGCAAAGTTATCATAACATAAAAATGTTGACAAAGCTTTGAGCTAGATCAGGCTACTGCAGACAACGCATAGCGTAATCTAAGGTCTGCTTTGGTCACGTAGAACCCTCCTAATGCCATGACCCCAGGTCACTGGTTTATATATAATGTAATTCTTACTATATATATATATATATATATATATATATATATATATATATATATACATATATATATAATCATTTCTCTGAATTGTATATCCGATCTTTTTCTCTCTCTCTCTCTCTCTCTCTGTGAATATCATTTCTTCCCGAATTGTTTATCCGATTACTTCTCTCTCTCTCTCTCTCTCTCTCTCTCTCTCTCTCTCTCTCTCTCTCTATGCATCGCTTTACTAACCGCATGGGAAATGTCTTCACCATTAACATTCGCCCTTCTGCGTCATTATCATCAACATTCCCTCCTTCTGCTGTTATAAAATCCGTCGTCATTCCAACTCTTTACTAAAAGCTTTTATCTCGGTCAAGAGACCAACTCGTATAACAAGAAGTCTGGAGCGCCTCCTCCTTCTTCTTATAAGCCAGCTTTCGCAATGAATGTAGGATGAAATCCTTCCTGGTAGGCCCGCAGGACAGTGTCTATTTATCTTTCCTGACTGATCTTCGCCTATTAAGAACTGGGGATTAAAAAATCGAGGAGGTGAATTTTCGTACCGTACATGATTTGATACGATTCTTTCCGAGGACATCACATGCCTCTGCGAAGACGTGTGTTCCAAGGACATCACATGCCTCTGCGAAGACGCATGCAAAGAAATAAACAGAGTTTTCATGTTATGAATATTTATAAAAACATACGGAAGCTCTTGCCAAAGCCTCGAGTGAATATACAAAATATGTAAAGTGGAAAATATTTCTAAATTGCATTCTGACTGTCAGAGCGATGAAGATTTCTAAGCGCTTGCAAATTGTATCCTGACTGCCATTTCTGCCAAATGCTAACCATTTTGCACGTTATTTCTTAAATCCTTCTTCATCTTGACAGCGCCTCAGTGGCGTGATCGGTAAGGTCTTGTCCTGCCACCTCCGTGGCGCCGCGAGTTCGATTCTCGGGCATTTCCACTGAGGGGTTAGAGATGTGTCTTTCTGGTGAGAGAAGTTCACTCTCGAGACGTGGTTCGGAAGTCACGTCAACCCGTTGGTCCCGTTGCTGAATAAACTACTGGTTCCATGCACCATAAAAACACCACACAAATAAACAAACAAACAAACCCTCTTCCTCTTAAAGGCTTCATATCAAACAGCCTTTGCAGTTAAGCGGAGAGAGGGTGGATTTTTACACAATATTCATAACACTGGGTTAAATACTGAAGTAATTTCCTATTTGGTAAAAAAAAGTCGATAATTCTGATAAAACTTTAGGAAAAAACTCTTCGAAAAATGGACAGAATATTCAACACACAAGAGATTTTTTTTTTCTTCCATTATCTGATTAAGGAGAAGGTCTACTTAGTCACCCAAGGGGTGTGAAACTTTAAACCCGGGTGGTTGTCAAAGGTACGGAGTTCAAGTGTTTGGAAGAGAAAGAGAAAGACTGGTTATTTCAGTTCATTCAAATAATGTAAGGCTTAAGGAGGAGTTGTGACAGAGAGAGAGAGAGAGAGAGAGAGAGAGAGAGAGAGAGAGAGGAGAGAGAGAGAGAGGTTAATATGAGAGGATTTACTAGAAGTTACACAAAGAGCTTGAAAGGAATAGCAAGGCTTGTTCTAATATGTGAAGATTTACAAAAAGTTAACATAATCAGCTTAATAAGAAAAGCAGGCATTTTCTTTGCTTTAATCTGAGAAACTGAGCTTTTTCTTTTACTTTCATATAAGAAATTTGCTAGTTCTTTTACTTGCGTGTATTTCCATATTGCGTCATTCACCAGACAGATTATATAGGTAGGAAAACTTAATACAAAAATAACGTTTAGTGAAATTGTCATTTATTTCTGTATCCAAATTTACATCACGCAGCAATCAATTCGTCCCTGTTTTGACGAACTGGCGTAACCCATTTTCTTTTAAGTTTTTAAGTTTTTCAACCAAATTCACTGTTTTCGATACTCTTTAACATCGAAACTTCAGCTGCCTGCGTGTTGCCACATCTTCAGACAAAACATCCTCGAAAGATGAGCTAAATAGAAGCTCTGAATAATATCATCAAATTCTTTGAAATCAATTTTCTGAGACTGGGGGTCAGAATTTTTGTTTCTTTCACACGACACCAGGTGGCACTGAGTCACGGGTCGTTTTCAGTTAGTGACTCGTCGTCGAGTGCTGTTAGGAACAAGTTCGTTTCGTCACCTGGCGAGCAATCTTTAAAATACTTTTTTCCTAAATTGATCACGTCCCTTCCTTCCCGACATGTGGCCAAAACCACCTGGCTATGGAAACGGAACTCTTCCACGATCCATTTGAGTTGACAGTCGCATACCAGTGGATTGCCTGCGCGGGAAAAGTTTACAATTTTATGTTTTGTGCAAAATCAGTTTCATTATAAAATAAAAAAAACTTCCAATAGTGATATTTTAAGGATATTGGGTACAGTAAAATAGCTTTTTTATGGTAAAAACACATCCAGTTAATAGTTTAAGATACGGGATACATTAAAAATTATTTTCATTACGATAAAAAGGCTTCCAATAAATATTTTAAGATAAATAACTCAGAAAAAATTATTTTTATTATGAAAATAACAATAAATATTTCAAGATACTAGACATATTAGAATAATTTTTATCTTAAACAAAGGACTTCCATGAATATTTGAGGATATTGGACATACTAAAATCATTTTAATTAAAGGAAACGTGCTGGACAC
>NC_087206.1:2455808-2473308 GCF_015104395.2 Macrobrachium nipponense | reverse complement strand
TGTTTGTGTAGACTGTAATTATTGATTTTATTGACTCGTCCCTTTGCAAAATGGTCCAAGGTCGTAGTGTTAAGATGACTTTTTTGTGCATTTAGTTTATAATGTTGCATCTAAAAATATAAAGAGAGGTTGCATCTATGATAATAAGATAGATTATTAACATAGATGCAACCTCTCTTTACATCTGAAGATATAAAGAGAGGTTGCATCTATGAGGAAAGATTTTACTGTTAAATTCTCATCTGTGAGTAAGTTCATGAAATATTATTTTCACACTTGTGAACATAACTCGTACGAAATTGGTGTTCTCACCTGTGAACAGGAATTTAGCGGAATAAGGTACATTCAACTGTGTGAGCAATTTAATAAATATTATTTTCCCCTGTGAAGAGAAAGTCATTGCAACAGGTGTTCTGCACCTGTGAACGGAATGTCAGTTAGATATATTGTGTTTACCTGAGGAAGGGGAATGTAATGGAATAGGTGTTCTCACACGTGATCAAAATGTTGATGAGATGCGGCATATTCACCTGTGGAAGAGACTAATGAGATAATTTCTCACCTATGGTCAGAATAGTAATGAAACGAATCTTCTCACCTGGGTACAGGAAGTTAATGAAACAATTCTTCTCACCTGGGTACAGGAAGTTAATGAAACGAGTCTTCTCACCTGGGTACAGGAAGTTAATGAAACAATTCTTCTCACCTGGGTACAGGAAGTTAATGAAACAATTCTTCTCACCTGGGTACAGGAAGTTAATGAAACAATTCTTCTTACCTGGGTACAGGAAGTTAACGAAACAATTCTTCTCACCTGGGTACAGGAAGTTAATAAAACAATTCTTCTCACCTGGTTAAAGGAAGTTAATGAAACGAGTCTTCTCACCTGCGTAGAGGAAGTTAATGAAACAATTCTTCTCACCTGGGTACAGGAAGTTTATGAAATCATTCTTCTCACCTGGGTAGAGGAAGTTAATGAAACAATTCTTCTCACCTGGGTACAGGAAGTTAATGTAACAAGTCTTCTCACCTGGGTACAGAAAGTTAATTAAAGTGTGCTCCAGGTCTATAGCCACAAGCGAGGGCAGTCTGTCAAAAGCCTCACGGGGAAGGAAACCGATCGGATTATGAGACAGGGAAAGCCTTTCCAGCGTCCAGGATCCGAATACTGGAAAGACCGCGATCCGGTTGTCCGTAAGGAACAGATCCTTCAGGACGGCGAAGTCCTGGATGTCCTGGAACGGGAAATAGGAGATTTGGTTTCCAGTGAAGTCCAGATGGCTCAGTGTCTGGAAACTCCCTGTGGCGAAGTTGCTCTCGACGATGTAGAGTTTCCCTTTGCGGATGATGATTTGGCTGAAGGCGGCTCGGTCGAGTGAAACCTTCGCTCAGCACCTGGAAGCATGGTCGATGGAAATACCTGTAAATTTAGCTCTTTAAACCTGCGCGCTCGTTTATATACTTTTAAATAATAATGTCTGTTTATTTTTTAGCACTTCCGTCGCACCACAACTTATCTAGTGAATTATTTACCACAGTTTTCTTACTCTCAAAATAACTGTGTCAAGTAAAATATCCTAAACACTTTCAAGACTAATGAAAAGTTGTATGCTGTGTTACCTAGTTTAGACTTATGTATTCATTTGTATACATGCATTCATATATATATATATATATATATATATATATATATATATATATATATATATATATATATATACATAAGCGAATCCCACAGGAAAATGATAGTCAGAAATCCAAGCGCTTGGATTTCTGACTACCATTTTCCTGTCGGATTCGCTTATTCATGAAGTCACGTGCATCTACTGTGATTTTTTAAATATATATATATATATATATATATATATATATATATATATATATATATATATATATATATATATGCGTGTGTGTGTGTGTGCGTGTGTGTGTTTGTGTGTGTGTGTGTGTAGATTAATAAAAACGTTAAACGTAAACTTTTAAATATTTCCACTAACAAAATCTTACTGCAGTCATCCCAACATCAATATTCCCCATGAGATAAAAAAAAATCATCTTATCTCCAGACAGACAAGAATTAGCCAAGGGAAACACGGTCTAACACCTCATTAAGTATCTCATTAGATCGCTTGGGAGAGAAATGAGAGGTAAATTTACCGTAAATGAGAGATTTAAGAGTTTTCGTGTGAATCAGATGTCTTAAGGAGAATTAATCGAGATCTGTAGTGATTCCTCGGGACTTTCGTAGATAGTGAATCCCAAGGGTTTTCGTTACCTAGAACTGATATTACTTTGGGGTCGTTATCGTTATGATATTGACAGTCTTTTGTCCCCCAAGGTTTTTCGGAAGTCGTTACCTAGGACTGATATTACTTTTGGGTCGTTATCGTTATGATATTGACAGCCTTTTGTCCCCCAAGGTTTTTAGGAAGTCGTGACCTAGGACTGATATTACTTTTGGGTCGTTATCGTTATGATACTGACAATCTTTTGTTTATTTTTTCACGGTATTCCCCAACGGCCTTGTACTAGACACGTCTCATAGGTGGGATACGTAACGTGTTAAAACCCTTTGGAGTAGCACTATCCCGGACAGATCCAATTTGTCACTGTGTTGGGTTCGTAAGCCTTCAGGATCCGCGAGAGAAATTAGAACTTTCTTAATCGCTTACGTAAGAAATATTCAAGAGAAAGTTATCGAAATGTACGTGTTTTTTTTTTTTTTCTCACACTTCTATACCCAGGGAAATATGCTTAACGACCCAAAAGAGTAAGATCTCGGTGGCATGTTAAGAGTAAGATCTTGCAGGCTTGTTAAATGTAAGATCTAACAGCCTCTTTTAAGTTAAGATCTCGCACGCTTGTTAAAAGTAAGATCTCTATGGCTTGTTAAAAGTAAGATCTCTGTGGCTTGTTAAAAGTAAGATCTCTGTGGCTTGTTAAAAGTAAGATCTCGCACGCTTGTTAAAAGTAAGATCTCGCAGACTTGTTAAAAATAAGATCTCTGTGGCTTGTTAAAAGTAAGATCTCTGTGGCTTTAAAAGTAAGAGCTCGCAGGCTTGTTAAAAGAAAGATCTCGCAGGCTAGTTAAAAGTAAGATCTCGCTGCCTGGTTCATATTGTTTCGCTTAGATTTTATAAAAGAGCGTTTGGTTTATAAATCCCTGATAACGGCGTCCCTTAATGAGACCAGATCTTTGTTTACGGAAATTAAAAGACCGGTGTTCGAAACCAATTACTTCCGAAGCACGAACCGCCAATTATTTATATTTTTTTATTATTTTCAATCTCTTAAAGACGCGAATTAATACCGTTATTTTCCTCTTAAATGTTTCTTACGTTGCTACGACATTTCTTCCTTACAAACACGTAATTCATTCAGCGCATTTCGCTTAAAACAAACTAAATAACTCAACGTTCATATATATTATTTAAGATAACCCGTTATATAAATATTCACCAAAACGAATCAGTGACGTTTTAATTTTATTTCGAATTCTGCTGTTTCACATTCTTGCTGGCTGAAGTTTTAAGTCACTGTGAGCTCTGCACAAAACCAAACAGACGTAGGTTCGAATCCTGCGTGGGGCAGATGCGGTTATGTAATATTTCATAATTGTGTGAGTTATTTTCGTAGTGAAATGGATTCTATTAATGAAGGAGTTATCTGGGGCTTAATGTTTAAGGGAATAAAAATATCAGATAAGAATTAATGATATATATATATATATAGCAATATATATAATATATATATATATATAATATATAATATATATATAGTATATGATAATGTGTGTGTGTGTGTGTGTGTGTGTGTGTTTACGTGATATGTGTGGTGATATATATATATATACATATATATAATATATATATATATATAATATATGTGTGTGTGTGTGTGTGTGTTTACGTATATATTATTTATATATATACACATGTATATATATATATATATATATATATATATATATATATATATATATTATACTATATATATATATACACACACACACACGCTGTATATAATTACATACATACTCATACATACGTATATATACATTCATATATTTTCCAGTCTCCAGGATGAGTAAAAAAAATCTAGACCAATATTATGGCAAGAAGAGAAGTCACAAATGATGGTAGTTATGATCATATTCATCGGAACGATTCCAATCATCGGTGATGCCGGAATGAAAAATTCCCAATTGTTGCATCTGGAATCGTTTGTTTTTCCGATTGAGTGGGAATGGTTTCCATCAATGCGTGGAGCAGTTGCTGGTATCATCGTCTTTTCAGTTATTACCAAGTTTTTATTGTCATTAGTCTCTCAAAGTTGATAATGATGATTAGAATTTTGATTGGGTGAAAAATTGGGAAGATATAATGGCAGCCAATCACACAATAGAAGGACAAGGTTCATAGTATGAAAAGAATTTTGTATAAATAACACGATTTTATATAGTTTTTTGAGATTTTTAAGTCATCACCAAAATGTCAATTTGCAACTGAAAAAAATTCCATCCAATATTTTTTTTCAATCGATCATAAAAATATCAAGTCTTTGAATAAAATATCCAGAGAGTGATCGAAATTTATTAATCCTTTACTTTTTTCTCAAGGGAATTTTTAAGAATATTTACAACAATTAAAATAATCCATTTTTTTTATATTTGATATTCATGTTAAATACTTTTAATAAGTGAACTTGTATCAAAGTATTATGATTGATATTTGTAACACACCATTAACATTTCTGTCTGTTAAATTTCCGTTCAAAAAATAAAATAAAGTGTCAAGGACCAACGAATAATTCCTTTAAAATATTTTAGCTCTTTTAAGATATAATTTATGTCAGTTTCTGTTCTAAGTATTTTCTTAAGATAGTTCAAAATATTTTCTGAATTGAAATCAGAAATTTTAATCGAATTCTGTATAAGTAAAGATTGGACCAAATGTCAGGTTTCTGAATTATATTAATGTATCCCAAAGTAGATCATGAAATTATATTGTTTATTTTTTTATCGCATTATTTGTTAATTTTATTTTTTATTATTTTTTTTATTTTATTTTGATTGAAATCCAATTTATCGAATTCCTTTAGTAGCCTAAGGTTGGACCCATGTCAGTTTCTGATTAATAAATCCCTAAGTAGATCATGAAATTATATTGTCTATTTTTATATAATTTATTCATTTATTTTATTTTTTATTATTTATTTTTTCATTTTTAATTGAAATCAAATTTATCGAATTCTTTTAGTAAGGTTGGACCGATGTCAGTTTTCTTTTTGGATTAATATATCCCTAAGTAGATCATGGTTAAAAATTATATTGTTCTATTTATTTATTTATTTATTTACTTACTTATTTATTTGCAAGATACCAAAACTCACACTGACCTGTATATACCTATTCTCCAACACGATGAACTTGTTGAACCTGGAATCGAGAAATTCCGTCTTGAAGACGAGCAGCAAATCCAATTCGTCATAGACGCCTGTGCAGTCCAAGTTCATCAGATGATCATCCACAACATAACAAAAGCAGGGAGAGATGACCTCGGCGTCGGGGCAGACGGGGTCGAGGGAAGGGTCGCCCAGGAAGGGCTGTAAGGTCAGAGGTGCCAGCGGTCGTAGGCCAAAGCCGAGGTCGAATAGAAGACGACGGAATCCACGAAAGTAATCCGAGTGGGCGCCGCCATAGTCTCACGAATAGAAGACGTCCCGCGGAGAGACTGTATGTCTTTATCCTAGTTGTACCCCTGTGAACTGACTGAAAATGGAGTTGACGAAGGGTAAGTAAATCTCGCTGATAAGTTATCTTTGTGAATTAGCCAGGTGCATCGAAGACGCTGAGTATCGATAGAGAATTGGGCGTTCTGTCGCCGTCATTATTTCAGCGTCAGTGGTTTATGAGATCCTTTCGAGAGACCTGAACGTAAACATTAGGAAAGTATCTGGTGGACTTCCTCTCGAGACACCCCATTTCAAAAGATCTAGCTTACTGTTGTCTATATATATTTTCTTTGTTATATATAGAACTTGAAAAATGAAAGATACAGTAGTATCATAATAATAATTCAAGTACTTGTATAGTATTCAGTCTGTAAGATACAGTCACACGAACAAGCGCGCATGCGCCATGACACGTCAAACAGAAGACACCATGGCCTTGACGTGACGCATTTGTCCAGTAGACCTCCTCTCATCTAGTTAAAGGCTCTCCCCCACCCCACCCACCCCCACCACTTATAAGAATGCCAATAAATATATATATATATATATATATATATATATATATATATATATGTATACTATATATATATATATATATATATATATATATATATATACATATATACTATATATATATATATATATATACATATAATATATATATATATATATATATATATATATATATATATATATAATAATAAATATTAAAACCAGGGCTTGAATGAAGAGCATCTTTATTTGCGACTAGTTTCAGAGATTTTGCTGAGAGTTTAGGTTATTATATCTTGTAATTGTGTAATTTTATATTATTTTATTTTGCTTTGTTAATTTTAATGTAACTTATAGTAATTATGTATTGGTATCTTATCTTTTTGCTTTGTTTTATGTAACTTATATTACGTCATTGATTTTAATTGTAAATAATATTCCATTATAGATTGCCCGATGACGGAGGAAAGTAAATCTCCGAAACTAGTCACAAATAAAGATGCTCTTCATTCAGCCCTCGTTTTAATATTTATTATTCGTCTCCGATTTCCACGGAACTCTTCTATTTGCGGTATATATATATTATATATATATATATATATTGTATATATATAGATATATATATATATATATATATATATCTTTGTATATGGTACGTATGAGGACATATAACCAGCTTGTTTTGAAGCCATTTGGGACAGGGTAATTTGACTACACCAAGAAGGGAAAATATCCTCTACACGTGGTCTGTGTGCGTGTATGTGTGTGTTCAGCCGTGTTTAGTACTAGCCCCCTGGGAAATCAACTGTTCTTAAGTGTATTTTGCTATCTGTCTGTAAATTTGGTTTCGCAACCTACCTGCAATACATATATATAATATATATATATATATATAATATATATATATATATATTATATAGATATATATATATTTATTTGTGTGTGTGTGTGTGAGTGTGTATGTATATATATCATTTATTATTTGTTTATATTACCATTTACACAATTGTTCTGGTCATTAATGCAATTAACAGGACCTCATTTAAACTGGACAGGGTCACACAGGAGGAGATGGGGGAACATTTAAGGATTTAAGAAGCCCACCACCACAACATGGGGGGTTTCATTCCCTCCCCCCCCACACGGCTACTAGACGATGAAGACAGTTAGCCCTTGGAAAACTTTTAATATTCTGGATGAATATCTCCGCTTGATACCACCCAGTTCAAATGAGGGTCTGTTATTATTATTATTATTATAGTAGTAGTAGTAGTACTAGTAGTAGTAGTAGTAGTTGTACTTTGTTAAAAATAATGACAGTTTTAACGAATTAATCTGATACATGGTCTTTTCAATCTTCTGAATTATCAGAATTGAAAAGACCCTGTATAAGAGTATATTATTATTATTATTATTATTATTATTATTATTTTAATTATATTATTATTATTATTGATTATTATTATTTTGGTTTATCACAGTCCTCCAATTCGACTGGGTGGTAATTATAGTGTGGGGTTCCGGGTTGCATCCCTGCCCTCCTTAGGATCCATCACTCTTTTACTATGCGCACGTTTCTAGGATCACACACTTCTGCATGAGTCCCCGAACTTCTTCAGCCTCTAGCTTTTTCCAGTTCCTTTTCAGGGATCTTGGGATCGTGCCTAGTGCTCCTATGTTATGGTACAATTTCCACTGGCATATAACATAACCTTCTTATTTCTATTTTCAGGTCTTGATACTTAAACATTTTTTCCCTCTCTTTCTCTTCAAACTCTGGTGTTCCATGGTATTGCGACATCAATGAGTGATACTTTCTTTTTCATTTTATCAATCAACGTCACGTCTGGTCTATTTGCACCTATCACCCTATCTGTTCTGATACCATAGTCCCAGAGGATCTTTGCCTGATCGTTTTCTATCACTCCTTCAGGTTGGTGTTTGTACCACTTATTACTGCAAGCAGCTGGTGTTGCTTCGCCCAGGCTCCAGTGGAGGGCTTTTGCTAATTAATCATGCCTCTTTTTTGTACTGGTTCTGTGCAAGTGCCGGACATTCGCTTGCTATGTGGTTTATGGTTTCATTTTTCGTATTGCACTTCCTACATATGGAAGAGATGTTATTTCCATTTATCGTTCTTTGGATATATCTGGTTCTTAGGGCCTGATATTGTGCCGCTGTTATCATTCCTTCAGTTTCCTTCTTGAGCTCTCCCCTCTGTAACCATTGCCATGTGTCACGCTGGCCAGTTCTTTAGTCTGTCTCATGTATTGTCCGTGCATTGGTTTGTTGTGAAAGTCCTCTGTTCTGTTTGTCATTCTCCTGTCTCTGTATTGTTTAATTGTTTCCCTAGTTTCTGGTCTATGCTGCGGAGTTCTGCCTTCGTCCATTCCACTATTCCTGCGCTGTATCTGATTACTGGCACTGCCCATGTGTTTATGGCTTTCATCATATTTCTGGCGATGAGTTTTGACTTGAGTATCGCCTTGAGTCTCTGCAATATATTCTCTCCTGATCGTGTCCTTCATCTCTTGGTGTTTTATATCCCTCCTTCCATTATTCCCAGGTATTTGTATCCCGTCTCATCTAGTATGTGTTTTGATGTTGCTCCCAATCTGGTAGCTTTATCCCTTCAGTCCTTGTTACTTTGCCCTTTTGTATGTTGACTAAGGCACTTTTTTCAATTCCAAACTATTATTATTATTATTATTATTATTATTATTAATTATTATTATTATTATTATTACTTATTATTATTATTATTATTATTTATTATTATTATTATTATTATTATTATTATTCAAAGATATTGCTGCATCAGCTGCATTTAACTTATCTTTCTAATAATTGCTTTATCTCTGCTATTGCAACTGGCGAGTATTGCATCGATATGATTCATCAGGAGGAGTCAATATCAGGGATATTGCTTACAAATTTATTTATCACAGTCAATAAATAAATAGATCAAAATATAAGTCGATTATCGGGTTAGTATAAAGTTAAATGCAGCTGATGCAGCAATATCTTTCAATAATACTTGTTTGAAAGAGGGTCTCCTTCCAATAATTATTATTATTATTATTTTTTTTATTATTATTATCATTATTATTATTGGATCATTATTATTATTATTATTATTATTATTATTATTATTATTTTATTATTATTATTATTATTTATTATTATTATTATTATATAGACAGATAGATAGGTTACACTACAGCTGCTGTTTAGATAAAATATCTGTAGAGGATTCAGAAGAAAAACTTCGTCTTAAAGATTTTTTTTCCTCCGTTCCAGAATTCCAGGACGTGATCAAGAGCTCGTCCCCTTTGGTGTCCTGGAGACATTCTTTTTCCTGAATACTTTTAAGAAGCTAAAAATGCAACGAAGTATCTCATCTGGACGATGTTTTAACACAAGAGCTCGTGTGACTTCATTAAATAAAAAAGAAAAAAAGGTCAGAATTTGTGCCATAGCACGAGAAATTAATCCAATTCATTGTTACAGTAGATTCACATCAGCCGTGCTTTTGATGTCTAAGGCCCGTCCCTTACGACGCTCCTGATTGGCTGTTGATAAGCCAATCACAGGGTCTGGAAACTCCCAGTCTCTATCGAGAGTTTCACATACCCGGCAGGATGTATGTTCTGGAGATATGCGTCTTTCAGGAGAGGTGGAGCACACATCCTGCCTACGTGAACGCTCGAGAGAGACTGAGAGTTTCCAGCCCTGTGACTTGCTTATCAACAGCCAATCAGGAGCGTCGTAAGAACTGGCCTAGACGTCAAATGGCACGGTTGATGTGAATTTTACGATTGGAATAGTGTTACAGAAACCAAATTTTTCGAGCAGGAAGTGGCTGGCATTTCGGGGAGGAGCCGATCTCAAGATAATCCTTCGAAGTTGTCAAAAAGCATTTTCGCGCGTCACAGCTGACTGGCAGTTTATTTAGCTACGTACTCCACGACAGCTTAGTTACTGACTCAGCGAAATTGAGCTGTGAAAGCAATACATTTTTGCCAAGTCATAGTCCTGTAGGGCACGTTAGGAAACAAAAATTGCCATTTTCAGAGCTATCAAAGTAATAAAAAAACGAGAACTGATTCGCAATTACCTCTTGTCAGGAAAAAGAATTCATGAGTGACAATATTAGCACATGACAGAACGTTGTCTCATTAGCGATTGAAAGTACAGCTTTTAATTTCTCACACGTAAAATGCGATGTTAAACCAGCCTATTTCTTTTTCATTTATTTTAGCTTACTCTTTTTTTAGACGATGAAATACGGTGACCTACGAGCCTATAATTTTTTTTATTTATTTAAAACTTCATATGTTTTCACACAGATGAACAAGAATTGTGCGAGTTTTTCTTTTTTTTCCATTTATGTAAATTTTCATTATTTTCGCACGAATTAAACACGCAATCATACGAGTTTTTTTTTTATTTTCAATTTATGTAAATTTTCATTTATCTTCACAATGATAAAACACGAAAATCATACGATTATTTTTTTTTATTTAAATCTCCATTTGTCTTTTATTCGAAGACATTAGTAACTTAATCTAGAGCCTAATACTACTATATATATATATATATAATATATATATATATATATATATATATATATATATATATATAGATATATATAGTTATATAAATATATTTATATATATATATTTTTTTTTATTCTAACCTTCGTTTATTAGGATCTTAATCTAGAACTTCCGTTTTCATTTCAGTAGAGTAATTCCGGCAAAGTCAGAGTAAAAGAGAAGTAGAGCAATAACTAAAGGAAAACTTCCAATTAAAGTTAATTAAAGTTTTTTTGTTTTACAGACTGTAGCTCCGGCGCTCTCTGGCCACTTCCCGCGAGAAGTATGATTTCCTTCGTTGTCTCGTAGAAAATGAAACTAAATAAAGATGAAAATCAAGACCAGGGTCAGAAAACGCCCGGAACTTTTTGTTTTTTGGGGTTATCTCTTGTTCCTTTTTCGAAATTTTTCTGTTTTTTTTTTATTGTCTTTTATTCTTTTTTCGAAATTTTTGGGGGATTATCTCATTCCTTTTTTCGAATTTTTGGGGAATTATCTCTTATTCCGTTTTCGAACTTTTCGTTTTTTTTTGTGGGGGGTGGATGGGGTTGGATTATCTCTTATTCCTTTTTCGACATTTTCACTTTTTTAGTGGGGATGGATCATCTCTTATTCCTTTTTGCGAAAAAAAAATTTTTTAGGGGAGTGGATTATCTCTTATTCCTTTTTCGAAATTTTCTTTTTTTAGGGGACTGGTATATCTTTTATTCCTTTTTCAAAATTGTCGTGTTTTTTGGGATTATCTCTTATTCCGTTTTCGAATTTTGTTTAGGTTTTTTTTATATCTCCTAATCCTTTTTCGAAATTGTCGAAATTTTGGGGGAATTATCTCTTATTCCTTTTTCGAAATTGTCGTGTTTTCTGGATGATTATCTTTTGAAACATCGCTTTAAGAGGAAACGAATTGTTATCAATCCCTGACAGACAGGTGTGAGCGTCTAATGATGTTTGAAATCCGACTGAATAAACAAAGCTCGTTATATAAGTCAGTGTACGGGAACCTTTGATGATGATAATAATAATAATAATAATATAATTATTATTATTATTATTATTATTATTATTATTATTATTATTATTATATTATTATTATTATTATAGTCGAGCAGTTGATCGAAAGCTCTCGTTTTGTATTTATATTTTTATATGTATTCCAATTATACGTGGGTTTCCTATCCAAATAATAATAATAATAATAATAATAATAATAATAATAATAATTTAATAATAATAATAATAAAATACTTTAGAGTAACCTATTAAGCTTTGCTTCAGAACTTCAAGATTATGATAAATATATATGTATATGTGCATATATATATATATATATATAATATATATATATATATATATATATATATATTATATTATGTTATATGTATTATAATGTCTATATATGGTGTGTGTGTATGTCGAGTTTTATAACAATGAATATTCAAATCACTTCCCTCACGGGAAAAGAGAAACCGATAATAGAATTGTTGAAATAAATAAAAAAAAACTAACGTTAAAAATCATTCCAAGAAAAGACATGAAATCCAACAATAGAAGGCGTCCCCTCCCTGCAACAGAATAATCGAGTGACTTTCCATCCGCCATATTGCCACCCCAACTCACTGAAAGTTTAAGTCGTTGATATTGGATAGTCTAAGACCCGGCATTAGTATTATCCACCCCCCGCCCCCCGCCCCCCCCTTCTCTCGCGATTCACCCATTGTTCCAAAGCCAAAGTCCCATTATGAACTTAATTAATGTTGCTCTCGCGGACTCGTGTGTCACGCTCAAGGATTCCGAAGTCTCCGGGATTCGGTTCATTATGATGGAGTCTTTGGGTAGTTGATGGACTCGTGATGAGTTCAGTGTTCAGGTATTAATAATGATAACTACGAAGGCCTTGATCGTCAATATGGCCCCGCCAAGTAATAGCGTTATTTCATTATTGGGGCTTCTTCGTTATTTGGGGACTCTATTAAGGGGAGATGGGGCTGCGTCTTAATCTTCATCGTATTTATATACTTGAGACTTAACAAGACTTGGCCACCCCCCTCCATATTCTCGCAATTTCTTATTAAAAGCTCCCTTATGAACTCGCCAGCTTACGGCAGTCAGTTTCAAACGTAGTATATATAACCACTTTTCTTAAACGAGTTCTATTAAATGGAATTATAGGTTCCCTTCATATTCGCTATTCCAAAACGTAAATATGGACAGTGACTGAGATCCAAATCTCTTTAAATCTTCGGCCTGGAACGGGGGATGCAATCTGGGAATTAGCATATCCGATTGCCCCTGTCATATGTTAGATGGTCCAAGACACTTCCGCGTTAGCCTTTGCCAGGCTTACTGGTTTTCTTTACTAATTTAAATATATTCACTTTTTTTCTGTTTTATCTTCTTACGTTTCAACATCTTGTTATCGATATTGTCTAATATAAGATTATTACAGATAATCAGCGTTCGTTAATGGGATCCTTAATACCGATTAGGTTTTGAAATATGGAATATTGATTCCATCATAATCCATATCTGGAATGACGTCCCTCGTCAGGTGAATATATTCATTTTAAAAAAATATATATTTTTTGTGTCGTTTCAACATCTCGTTTTCAGTATTGTCTTAATATAAAATTAGGAAATATTACCAAATTCCGTTAACACATTATCAATACTGAACAGGTTTGAAATAAGGGAGTATTTATTCCCATTCCACCCCATATCTGGAATTTTGTCATTGTTCTCAATTGTATAACATTTCAGCATTTTGGTGTCGAAATGACTAAGGTCTCTTGTTGGCTGTTAGAGTCCCGAGGTCTATACCAGACTACCTGATCCATTTTTCTCCTTACCACACTCACAGGCTGTCATTGGGCAATGTCCCGTGCTGGCATATGCCCGTCTTTATCTTCAAAGGTGATACTGATCAAATATGAACAAAAGCTTATTATTGTCCAGCCGAATCCAGATTTGGACTAAATTTTTGGTCTTAATTATTGTAATCTTTGTCCAGCCGAATCCAGATTTGGAATCGATTTTTGGTCATAATTATTGTAATCTTTGTCCAGCCGAATCCAGATTTGGGCTAAAGTTTGGTCTTAATTATTGTAATCGTTGTCCAGCCGAATCCAGATTTGGAATCCATTTTTTGGTCTTAATTATCGCAAGAATATCTACTCCTAATTCGCTCTAGGACAATTCCGTTTTTATTTATATGAGCTTAATTATCGCTAATAAAATCATTTTTTCTCTTGCAAAAACCAGAACGATTGTTTGTCGAGACGATGCACAGATATGTTAAAGTAATCCCGAATACCCAGGGCTCATTATCCTTAAAGACATTGTAATTACATACCCGTATTTATAAACAATCTTCCTATCTTCCTTGATTGTTATGTTATTCATCTCCATAAACTGATTGTATCTCTGACGTCACAGTATCAAAATATAAATTGAAAAGTATTATGAATCGTAGTTCCAACGCGCGTTGCTGGATTTCCAGCCGTCTGGAAAACATTATCAAAATATGAATTATGAAAAATTATGAATCGCAACTCCCACGCATGTCTGGAAATAAGAAGATAGTTAAACCTAAAAGCAGACTTTAGACAAAAAAAGACTAGAAAAGACTTTCCGAAAATGAGAGAGAGAGAGAGAGAGAGAGAGAGAGAGAGAGACAGAGAGAGAGAGAGAGAGAGACATCAGTCAATTTCTTCTTCCACTCCATCAACTTGTCTGTCTTCCAGTTTCCAGCTCCACCATCACCCGACCGAGAAAAATCCGAGCTGCATAGAATTCCTGAGTCCTCTCTCTTACATCTCTCCAATTCTCTTTACGTAAATAGAAAAAGAATAGAAAAAAGGCACTGGAAAACATCCAAGTATATCATTCTTGGAAGCTGTGATTTTATTTTTTTTTCTCTCTCTCATCTTTTCTCTCATGCAACACTGACATCTCCTTAGTTATTAATAGATTCAAACACTTTCCCTTCATGTGATGTCGAGTAATTTTTGCTTCGGAGATAAAGATTTTATATTTCCCTTCATTCTACAGAATGCTTAGAGCGTGAAGTAAATAAATAATGATTATAGTTGTTCGTCCTTTGCAACAAAGCGACATTGCTAAGCCATCATATTTATCCCGTTACTGATTTTAGGAACAACGAGAAGAAGGAATATTCAGTACCATAATGAAAGAAGTGATTTATTTATAGAATGCCCTTAGGGAGGAAAAATAACTTTACGTAAAGAATGCCCCTCGGGAGATAAAGTAATATATGTATAGAATACCCATATGGGAAGGGATAATATACGTTTTCAGAATACCTTTTAGGAGATGGATAATATGCGTAAAGATTACCCTCCGTCGAAAGTGTAATATACGTTCATAATACCCTTAAGGAAAACGGTAATATACGTTCAGAATATCCTTAAAGAAAAGTGTAATATACGTACAGAATACCCTTAAGGAAAAGGGTAATATACGTTCAGAATACCCTTAAGGAAAAGTCTAATATACGTACAGAATACCCTTAAGGGAAAGGGTAATATACGTTCAGAATATCCTTAAGGAAAAGTGCAATATACATACAGAATACCCTTAAGGAAAAGTGTAATATACATTCAGAATAGCTTTAGGTGAAAGTGTAATATACGTAAAGAATGCCCCTAAGGAAAAGGGTAATATTATACGTTCAGAATACCTTTAGGGAAAAGTAGAATATAGGTACAGAACACCCTCTGGAGAAAAATCATTTACACAAAGTGCAAAATCCGCATACAAACAGGTGCGCTCGAGTGGAACAGCAATGAGGGAACACAGAAGGAATTAAGAAGTCCAGAAGCTTTGATGTTACTTGATAGAATACATAAATAGAAGTTGAGTGCGCAAACTGACCTTAAAAATATAAAATGTCATGACTTTGGTTTATTATTATTATTTTTTTTTTCATTTTTTTGCTCTATCACAGTCCTCCAATTCGACTGGGTGGCATTTATAGTGTGGGGTTCCGGGTTGCTTCCTGCCTCCTTAGGAGTCATCACTCTTCTTTACGATGTGCAACCGTTTCTAGGATCACACTCTTTTGCATGAGTCCTGGAGCTACTGCAGCCTCTAGTTTTCCAGATTCCTTTTAAGGGATCTTGGGATCGTGCCTAGTGTTCCTATGATTTTTTATGGGTACAATTTCCACTGGCATATCCCATATCCTTCTTATTCCTATTTTCAGGTCTGATACTTATCCATTTTTTCCCTCTCTTTCTCTTCAACTCTGGTGTCCATGGTATTGCGACATCAATGAGTGATACTTTCTTCTTGATTTTGTCAATCAACGTCACGTCCTGGTCTATTTGCACGTATCACCCTATCTTTGCCTGATCGTTTTCTATCACTCCTTCAGGTTGGTGCTCGTACCACTTATTACTGCAAGGTAGCGGATGTTTATTCACAGGCTCCAGTGGAGGGCTTTTTGCCACTGAATCATGCCTCTTTTTGTACTGGTTTTTGTGCAAGTGCCGGGCATTCGCTTGCTATGTGGTTTATGGTCTCATTTTCGTATTGCACTTCCTACATATGGGAGAGATGTTATTTCCATCTATCGTTCTTTGGAGATATCTGGTTCTTAGGGCCTGATCTTGTGCCGCTGTTATCATTCCTTCAGTTTCCTTCTTGAGCCTCTCCCCTCTGTAACTATTGCCATGTGTCATCGCTGGCTAGTTCTTTAGTCTGTCTCATGTATTGTCCGTGCATTGGTTTGTTGTGCCATTCCTCTGTTCTGTTTTATCATTCTCCTGCCTCTGTATATTTCTGGGTCTTCGTCTACTTTTATCAGTCCTTCTTCCCATGCGCTCTTGAGCCAATCGTCTTCACTGGTTTTCAGATATTGCCCCAGTGCTCTGTTCTCGATGTTGACGCAGTCCTCTATGCTTAGTAGTCCTCTCCCTCCTTCCTTTCGAGTTATGTATAGTCTTTCCGTATTTGCTCTTGGGTGTAGTGCTTTGTGTATTGTCATATGTTTCCTAGTTTTTCTGGTCTATGTTGCGGAGTTCTGCCTTCGTCCATTCCACTATTCCTGCGCTGTATCTGATTACTGGCACTGCCCATGTGTTTATGGCTTTTATCATATTTCCAGCATTGAGTTTTGACTTGAGTATCGCCTTGAGTCTCTGCATATATTCTTTCCTGATCGTGTCCTTCATCTCTTGTGTTTTATATCCCCTCCTTCCATTATTCCCAGGTATTTGTATCCCGTCTCATCTTTGTGTCTGATGTTGCTCCCATTCGTAGCTGTATCCCTTCAGTCCTTATTACTTTGCCCTTTTGTATGTTGACTAAGGAGCATTTTTCTATTCCAAACTCCATCCTGATGTCCCCCAGATACAATCCTTACAGTCTGATTAGGGTATCTATTTCCTTGATGCTCTTACCATACAGCTTGATGTCGTTCATGAACATCTGTTGCCTCTTTTCTTGAGTTGGTACCCAGCATCCATCTTCTTGCAGTACTTTTGTCATGGGAATCATGGCTACTACGAAGAGTATTGGGGACAGTGAGTCTCCTGGAAGATCCCTCTCCTGATATTAACCTCTGCTAGTCTTATTCCAGAGCTTGTAAGTATTGTATTCCAGTTGCGCATTGTATTTTTGAGGAAGCTGATGGTGTTTTCCTCTGCCCCATATATTTT
>NC_087206.1:2445299-2455308 GCF_015104395.2 Macrobrachium nipponense | reverse complement strand
AATTTGGCTCACAACATTTCCTGCAACGTGGCCAATGGGAAATCTCATGCACAAATCATTAAGTAACAAAATAGTGATATTTATGTATTTTTTTTATTGGCATATACTTGATTCAAATGGAAAATATGAAACCTATTTTCGAATTCATATTTCTCACACTTCACAATAGTTTTTGATTAGTATGAAGGCAACGTATTAATTTTATGTATTTATTATAGCTCTGAAGACATGAATTATTCCATTTTATGTATCTGGTTGACAATGGAACTGTGCAGTTTAGTTTGGAGTCAATCAACTTTGGTATGATGTACAATGTGAGTAATCTTTTGTTTATAATAAACTGTTTTGTAATTTTTTTTTCCTTATATTCCAAGCTATGCAGTTGATTTTAAAATTTACAAAGAAATATCAGCAAAGGAAAGCTTTTTGGTATCCGAGGTTGCAATGGTAATATGTATAATATAAGCAAAGCAAAAAATTTTTATTTTATAGTTTAGGATATCTGCACAACAAAACCTGAGCATGGCCTTGGTTGTCATACGCAGCGTAAATTTGTGCTTTATTACAAATCTATGCAAATTGAAAAATTTTCTTTGGTATATTTTACCTTGACAAGAATGAATTTGCTACTCATTTCCGTTGGATATTATAAAAAGAATATGCTTTTTTTATTGCAACATAGATTTACCCTAGCAACTAAAATAAAGGTCTATATTTCCTGTCTCACACCATGTATACTTCCGAACATGAATTACCATCCGTATTCTAGCCTAAACCTGACTAAATATGTACATTTCAAAAACATTGAGTCAAAACTACTAAAAACAACAATAGAAAATATATATGCTATATAAGCAGCAAAGAACAAATCAACTTGCAGAAGAAATATATATGATCAACAGGGCAAAATTTATGCATTTTGAAGGTACAGTGATTCCAGATAAAAATCAAAGTAACAAAAATTTTAAACTGTCAGCCTACTTCATGTACTAATGTTTAAGTGTCGAGGCCAATATGAGTAGTTGAGTCATTATTTTAATGGGTGAGGTATTACATAACGAAACAGCCGATTGCCAGGGGATCATAGTCCTCCTGTCCAGGCCAATATAAGTAGTTAAGTCATTTTAAACAGGTGAAGTATTACGTAACGAAACAGCTGATTGACATGGGATCATAGCCCTTCTGGTGTGTTTCATTGAGCAATTGTTTGCCAGCAATATGCCTTGCGTATCTCGGTAGCGCTTAGAGGGCGGAGTCGCATGACGTCACCTCTACAAATCACGCTCTGATTGGTTCTGATATCCGAGAGGGTCTATTTCCATCCAGACTTCAGGAATATGCGTACGGGAACCTTTGATGATGATAATAATAATAATAATAATAATATTATTATTATTATTATTATTATTATTATTATTATTATTATTATTATTATTATTATTATAGTCGAGCAGTTGATTGAAAGCTCTCGTTTTGTATAATATTTTTTATATGTATTCCAATTATACTGGGGTTTCCTATCCAATAATAATAATAATAATAATAATAATGATAATAATAATAATAATAATAATAATAATAATAATAATAAAAAAATAATAATAATAATAATAATAATAATAATAGTAATAATAATAATACTTTAGAGTAACTATTAAGCTTTGCTTCAGAACTTCAAGATTATGATAATATATATGTATATGTGCATATATATATATTATATATATATATATATATATATATATATATATGTATATATATATTATATTATATTTTTTATGTATTATAATGTCTATATAAGTGTGTGTGTGTGTATGTCAGTTTTTTATAACAATAATATTCAAATCACTTCCCTCACGGGAAAAGAAAAAACCGATAATAGAATTGTTGAAATAAATAAAAAAACTAACGTTAGAAATCATTCCAAAAAAAGACATGAAATCCAACAATAGAAGGCGTCCCTGGAACAGAATAATCGAGCGACTTTCCGTCCACCATATTGCCACCCCAACTCACTGAAAGTTTAAGTCTGTTGATATTGGATAGTCCTAAGACCCCGGCTTGAATATTACCCACCCCCTGCCCCCTTTCTCTCGCGATTCACCCATTGTTAGCCAAAGCCTCATTATGAATTAATTAATGTTGCTCTCGCGTACTCGTGTGTCACGCTCAAGGATTCCGAAGTCTCCGGGATTCGGTTCATTATGATGGAGTCTTTGGGTAGTTGATGGACTCGTGATGAGTTCAGTGTTCAGTATTAATAATGATAACTACGAAGGCCTTGATCGTCAATATGGCCCGCCAAGTAATAGCGTTATTTCATTAGGGGCTTCTTCGTATTTGGGGACTCCATTAAAGGGAGATGGGGCTGTGTCTTAATCTTAATCGTATTTATATACTTGAGACTTAACAAGACTTGGCCACCCCCTCCATATTCTCGAACTTTCTTGTTAAAAGCTCCCTTATGAACTCGCCAGCTTACGGCAGTCAGTTTCAAAACGTAGTCTATATAACCAATTTTCTGAACGAGTCCTATTAAATGGAATTATAGGTTCCCATGATATTCGTAATTCCAAAACGTAAATATGGACAGTGACTGAGATCCAAATCTCTTTAAATCTTCGGCCTGGAACGGGGATGCATCTGGGATTAGCATATCGGATTGCCCCGTGATATGTTAGATGGTCCAAGACACTTCCGCGTTAGCCTTCGCCAGGCTTACTGGTTTCTTTACTAATTTAAATATATTCACTTTTTTTCTCTATTTTATCTTCTTACGTTTCAACATCTTGTTATCGGTATTGTCTAAATATAAGATTATTACATAATCAGCGTTCGTTAATGGGATCCTTAATACCGATTAGGTTTGTTTGAAATATGGGAGTATTGATTCCCATCATAATCCATATCAGGAATGGACGTTCCCTCGTCATTTTGCTTTGATATTCAATTTTAAAAATATCTGTGTCGTTTCAACATCTCGTTTTCAGTATTGTCTTAATATAAAATTAAGAAATATTCCAATTCCGTTAACACATTATCAATACTGAACAGGTTTGAAATAAGGGAGTATTCATTCCCATTCCCATCCCATATCTGGAATTTTGTCATTGTTCTCAATTGTATAACCATTTCAGCATTTTGGTGTCGATATGACTAAGGTCTCTTGTTGGCTGTTAGAGTCCCGAGGTCTATACCAAACCACCTGATCCATTTCACTCCTTACCACACTCACAGGCTGTCATTGGGCAATGTCCCGTGCTGGCATATGCCCGTCTTTATCCTCAAAGGTGATACTGATCAAATATGAACAAAAGCTTATTATTGTCCAGCCGAATCCAGATTTGGACTAAATTTTTGGTCTTAATTATCGTAAGAATATCTGCTCCTAATTCGCTCTAAGACAATTCCGTTTTTTATTTATGAGCTTAATTATCACTAATAAAATAATTTTTTTTCTCATGCAAAAAAAACAAGAACGATTGTTTTGTCGAGACGATGCACAGATATGTTAATTTTTTTTTTTTTTTTTTTTTTTAATACCCCAGGGCTCATTATAACCTTAAAGACATTGTAATTACATACCCGTATTTATAAACAATTTTCCTATCTTCCTTGATTGTTATGTTATTCATCTCCATAAACTGATTGTATCTCTGACGTCACAGTATCAAAATATAAATTGAAAAGTATTATGAATCGTAGTTCCAACGCGCGTTGCGGGATTTCCAGCCGTCTGGAAAACATTATCAAAATATGAATTATGAAAAATTATGAATTGCAACTCCCACGCACGTCTGGAAATAAGAAGATAGTTAAACCTAAAAGCAGACTTTAGAAAAAAAAAGACTAGAAAGACTTTCCGAAAAATGAGAGAGAGAGAGAGAGAGAGAGAGAGAGAGAGAGAGAGAGAGACATCAGTCAATTTCTTCTTCCACTCCATCAACTTGTCTGTCTTCCAGTTTCCAGCTCCACCATCAACGACACCGAGAAAAATGCGAGCTGCATGGAATTCCTGAGTCTCTCTCTTACATCTCTCCAATTCTCTTTACGTAAATAGAAAAAGAATAGAAAAAAAAGGCACTGGAAAACATCCAAGTATATCATTCTTGGAAGCGGTGATTTTCTTTTTTTTTCTCTCTCTCTCTCTCTTTTCTCTCATGCAACACTGACGTCTCCTTAGTATTAATAGATTCAAACACTTTCCCTTCTTGTGATGTCGAGTAATTTTTGCTTCGCGATAAAGATTTTATATTTCCCTTCATTCTACAGAATGCTTAGAGCGTGAAGTAAATAAATAATGATTATAGTTGTTCGTCCTTTGCAACAAAGCGACATTGCTAAGCCATCATATTTATCCGGTTACTGATTTGAGAAACAACGAGAAGAAGGAATATTCAGTGCCACAATGGAAGAAGTGATTTATTTGTAGAATGCCCTTAGGGAGATAAAGTAATATATGTATAGAATACCCTTATGGGAAGGGATAATATACGTTCAGAATACCTTTAGGAGATGGAAAATATATGTCAAGATTACCCTCCGTCGAAAATGTAATATGCGTTCAGAATACCCTTAAGGAAAACGGTAATATACGTTCAGAATATCCTTAAGGAAAACGATAATATACGTTCAGAATACCCTTAAGGAAAAGGGTAATATTATACGTTCAGAATACCCTTAGGGAAAAGTGGAATATACGTACAGAACACCCTCTGGAGAAAAATCATTTACACAAAGTGCAAAATCCGCATACAAACAGATGTACTCGAGTGGAACAGCAATGAGGGAACACAGAAGGAATTAAGAAGTCCAGAAGCTTTGATGTTACTTGATAGAATATATAAATAGAAATTGAGTGCGCAAACTGGCCTTTGAAAAAAACATAGAAGTTCATGTTTTGGTTAATTATTATTATTATTATTATTATTATTATTATTATTATTATTATTATTATTATTATTATTATTATTATTATTATTATTTTGTTAGAAGACCCTCTTTTAGGCAAATGCTGTTAAAAAGGATGGCAGAATTAAGCGAGTTGATTTTATATATTGTTTTTTCTATTTTCTTACAATTCGTTTCTTAGGGCTCAACGATGTATCCGAGTAACTGGCCAATATTCATATTGGGAATTTTTGAAAATTCCAAATATGAATATTGGCCAGTTACTCATACATCGCTGAGCCTGAGAAGCGAATTGTAAGGAAAATATTAAAAAAAACAATATATATAAAATCAAACTCGCTTAATTCTGCCATCCTTTTTAACAGTATTATTATTATTATTATTATTATTATTATTATTATTGTTATTATTATTATTATTATTATTATTATGATATTATATAGAAGTTCCAACGGCATTTAATTTATATAGAATCTTCTCAATTGAGAAGATTCTATATAATTAAATGCCGTTGAACCTGCTATCAATATTCAATGCTACTACCCTCAGAGAAGGTTCATTCCTATTAATAATAATAATAATAATAATAATAATAATAATAATAATAATAATAATAATAATAATAATAGTCAATGGCTACAGAGGGGAATGATAACAGCGGCAACAAGATCAGGCCCTAAGAACCAGATATGTTCAAAGAACAATAGACGGAAATAACATCTCTCCCATATGTAGGACAAGTGGCCATATCAAAAAATGAAACCATAAAGCCACATTGCAAGCGAATGCCCGGCACTTGCACAGAACCAGTACAAAAAGAGGCATGATTCAGTAGCAAAGCCCTCCACTGGAGCCTGTGCAAGAAACATCAGCTACCTTGCAGTAATAAGTGGTACGAGCACCAACCTGAAGGAGTGATAGAAAACGATCCAGCAAAGATCCTCTGGACTATGGTATCAGAACAGATAGGGTGATACGGGCAAACAGACCAGACGTGACGTTGATTGACAAAATCAAGAAGAAAGTATCACTCATTGATGTCGCAATACCATGGGTACACCAAGTTGAAGAGAAAGAACGGGAAAAAATTGCTAAAAAATGGATAAGTATCAAGACCTGAAAATAGAAAATAAGAAGGATATGGGATATTGCCAGTGGAAATTGTACCCATAATCATAGGAACCACTAGGCACGATTCCCAAGATCCCTGACTAGGAATCTAGAAAAACTAGACGCTGAAGTATCTCCAGGGCTCATGCAGTAAGAGTGTGATCCTAGAAACGGCGCACATAGTAAGAAAAGTGAAGGACTCCTAAGGAGGCAGGATGCAACCCTGAACCTCACACTATAAATACCACCCAGTCGAATTGGAGGACTGTGATAAGCAAAAAAAATAATAATAATAATAATAATAACTTTTATCACAGTCATCCTATTTAATGGGGGGGTGGGGGGGTTTTATAGTGTTGGGTTCCGGGTGGGATCCTGCCTCCATAGGAGTCAATAATAATAATAATAATAATAAAATAATAATAATAATAATAATAAATAATAAGATACTTCAGGATTTGAGCTAGTATTCTGTCAACCCAAGTTCCTGAGTGAAATCGTTCAGTCTTTGAAAGAATACTTGATGAAGGTGTGTGTGTGTGTGTGTGTGAGAGAGAGAGAGAGAGAGAGAGAGAGAGAGAGATCCCACGGAAATGTTTAATTCCCAAAGGCTGAAAGTAAATTCTCGCGTCTCCCTGATGTTCTGTGACATCCTAAACGGATAGGATATAAACCTTGGCAGTCATTTATTTGCCACAAATACGATTCGTGAAACATTGTACTGAATTTCAGTTCTGAAGTCAACGAACAAGTTTATCTCATCCGAAAAGATATAATGCATCATTGCAATGTACATTTGCACTGAAGAAATCATCAGAATAACATGTAATCTGATTTAATACCAAGTGAAAATCGAGTTTTCCGTACAGCGTTATAATGCTGTATGAAACTCTCAGCTACGACCGGGCTACGCTCAGTTGCTCCCCAGATGCGGTCAAGTAAAGGTGCGTCGGTGACGCCTCCGGAGAGCGCTGCCTGACTCTCGAGCCATGGATAAACTTAACCTTAACTAAAATAACAATTACTGAGGCTAGAGGGCTGCAATTTGGTATGTTTGATGATTGGAGGGTGGATGATCAACGTACCAATTTGCAGCCCTCTAGCCTCAGTATGTTTTAAGATCTGAGGGCGGTCGGACAGACAAATAGCCACCTCCATATTTTTCTTTTATAGAAACCTAAATATCTGTTTGTTGACTGAAAGCTATTATTTGCGGTCGGGACAATGGTCTCTCAGAGATTGTTATTTGGCAAATTGTTCTCGAGAACAGCTGAAATAAAAAACGGTCTGTCAGACTGAAATTTTAATTAATTTCCCTACACCCGAAATTGCTCTTTACAATCATAAAGCTGCATTACTGCAACTTCAAAAATTATGGGCCTTTTGCAAGTAATTCATGAAAAATTAATACAGAACGTAATAAAATTACGCATTTACGTCTTTATCTTTATGTGATTATGTCCTGAAATGTAGTTGATTTCATTATTTATTATTATTATTATTATTATTATTATTATTATTATTATTATTATTATTATTATTATTAGCTAGGAGAATACATTCATTAATACGTTTTTTATGAAAATATAATGGCTATTTCAGCCGCGTTTATTTGTTTATTTTAGAAGTTTCTCTATTCTTCTTATTACTGACTTTTCTTCTGTACTCGAATTGGCTATTAAAATGCCAAATGGGTGGTGGGGGGGGGGGGTGGAATTCATGTCAAAAACAAAAGTGGTATTTGTCAAAATACATTGAATTTGACAAATACCACTTTTTGTTTTTACATGAATCCCCCATTTTGTCATTTTTAATTGCCAATTTTAGTACAGAAGAAAAGTCAGTAATAAGAAGAATAGAGAAACTTCTATACAAAATAAACGCGGCTGAATAGCCATTATTTTTTAATAAAACCTGTATTATTATTATTTTATTATTATTATTATTATTGTATTAGTATTATTATTATTATTTTATTATTATTATTATTATTATTATTATTTTACCTTAGTAATAATAGAATAATAATAATAATAATAATAATAATATAATAATAATAAAGAACACTATTTTCGAAAATAAATGAAACCTTAGCTTTCTAACGAACTGGGAGAACAAACTTCCCTTAAGAGACTTATTCGAAAATTGTTTCATTTCGAGAAAAAATGTAGAACACCGTGGGAGCCCTTGAAGCATTATTCTTTTGTTTGGAGGCTAAAGGAATTCCGCTAATTTTCGGTATCATTAATCCAGGTAAGACTAAAATCCGATAATTCCTTGTGTGAATTTAGGTAGCGGTCCTTAGCATTGTTTGCTGGAGTCGTTTTTTTAAAAGTTTCTTTTGTTTTTTTTATGTATTTTTTTCGAATTCGAAACCAGATTGTTCGTGAAATATTTAGGAGTAGAAACGCGTAAGAATTTTTATAGGTAGATTAATCATTTGGCTATAGATATAATTCGTTTGAAAATCAAAAAAGTATCTGGAAAAATGAGTGGAGTTTAAACTTAAATAGTTAGTGGATATTTAGGCTAAACAGAGTCCAGAATTACGAAGAAAGGAATTTACTTAATTTAAGGAGATTTGCCTAAAGCGTGACGTCATTCAACCCCTCCCATCTCCCAAGACTGAAGAAGGAACGTAATTTCCTTTCTGTATGGTAATGAAGCCGCTTAAGAAATCCCCTCCATTGTGTGGTCATATTCCTTAGGCCTAGGAATTTAATTCCTCCTCCTCCTCCTCCTCCTCCTCCTCCTCCTCCTCCTCCTCTGTAAAATCTGCTCTCTCGTAGCTCCAATCACCTCAGTGCTCCATTGTTATCCTCCAAGATAAGTAAGCTCCAGGTACAACCAAAGCAACTTCCTGTTTATCAACTTGAACTGAAACATTCTCTTGTTTTGTTAGACCGAACCATTGGGTCGTATATGTCTACACTTTTGTCTAAACTTCGAGTTTTTTTTAATAACATACGTTGCCGTTTTTTTTTAAATAAAACAGAAACATCTATACAGTGATTCGTTTATTGACTATGAACAAACGTCTTGCTATCTATCAATTTGGACTGAACTCTGTTGCATTAGACAAAGCCAATAGGGAATGTATGCTTCACAAATTTGCCTGAAGTTTATATAAAAAAATATATATAATGTATATACATTTATGTGATTATATATTATATATACATCTAAATGTGTGGATTTATTTATATATATATATATATATATATATATATATATATATATATATATATGATATATATATATAATTTACATATATATGTACATATATAGCTATATATATATACTATATATATATATATATATATATATATATATATATACTATATATATATAAGATAAATATATATATATATATATATATATATATATATATCTATATATATAGTATATATATATATATATATATGCATATAATATATATCATATATATATCATATCTATAATATATATATATCTGTATATGTGTTATATAGTATATCTATATATATATATCTATATATATCTCTTCTATATATATATATATATCTATATATCTATAATATATATATCTATATATATATAGTATATACTATGTAATGTATGTATATGTATGATCTATCATAAAAGCAACTCGTAAGTCGACAAGCGAACAAATGCAAAGGGGGGCACCTTCGTCAGTCCGAAGGTGAAAATTCCCCCAAAAGAGGTCGTCTGGAAAATGCAAAAGAAAGCCCAGCCCGCCCTCCATCCCCCCCCCCAAAACCACCCCCCCCCTCCCCACATCGGATCCAGAAACCGTATCCATAACTCGGCTGGAATTTAGAGTTGCTGTCAATCATCGGAAGAGTGGCCGGGGTGGGGGGGGGTAGGGGGAGGGTTTAGGGGGATGGGTTAGGGGAAGGGGTTAGTGAGGGGGTAGGGGGAGGGGTTAGGGGGTAGGGGTTGGTGGGAAATATTCAAAAGGTTTTCCTTTTTATATCCTCCAATTCTC